>NC_053409.1:16689475-16989475 GCF_016859285.1 Xiphias gladius
CAGCTGATTTACAAGCCTTTATGCTACCTATTAATGAAGGTCTGTACCGATGGTGCTACTGCAACTACTGACAAATCTTGCTTGTAGAGGTTAAATTTTTTTGATGCTGCAAATGTTGATGAGGCAGAAATACTATTTATGTTAATGTTTATGATGTTGAATTAAAAAGGCCAAAAAAGTCATTTGGTCATTGATTCAGCCAACTGGTGATCGCAATATACTATCATGTTGTGTATCTATGGACCCAGCTGTGTCCATATCAGAATACAGTAACTGCAAAGAGGCTGGGAGGAAAGACTGCAATACAGTTGGAGCATGGTAATGCTTAGTTTGTACTCTTAAAGACTTTACACTAGAGCCGACTTTACACTGATAAGCTGACTGACAGCTCATTGACAGAAAATTGATCAGTATCATCAAGTTGGCCAAACGTGCTCATTCCAGCTTCTCAAATGTAGGATTTGTTGCTTTTCTTTGCCTTATATGATAAATCAGTCAATGTCTCTGGCCCCGTTCATACCTGACATCAACATGCGTCTTTGATGATCCCATCACAAGTGGACAGCTCTAAGTAGAGGTGTGAACACACCCATGACGCATTGAGGACGCATTGAGATCCGTTTGCGCAGACCACATCCAGAGGTGGTCTGGCCACATTCTTTTAGCAGTGTGTACACAAATGTGTCCTGGGCCACATTAAAAGGGGCGCCTACTCCTCTGTGTCAGCGGTTGTACTTACTCATTCACAAACAGATACAAGTTGTTCAAATCACGTAAGCTGCCTTTGTCCACGACGTCTGAAAATTTCGACAATTTGTAGTGGCAGCCAAATTATGAAAAACCTTGCTTTTTGAGCTTAGTCATTTTAAATAGATTTTTAGCTTTAACTGTTTATGTGTCGGGTCACATGCCAACTAGTCAGATTACAGAGCGAAATACTACCTTATATAAGTTTTACTATTAACTAAAGGGTGTTTTACACACATTTGGGATTTTCTTTTTTACGGTTAGAGTAACCAGGAACATATTTTCCTGTCTTAATTTGGTGTCACATAAAGTCTTTACATTACACATCAAGTAAGAGAAAATACTTATAAAAAAGGCAGGCAAATATTTGTGTTCTCACGGAAAATTTGAGTAAGTGTGAATTTCCAGCCCCATTCCATCTTTTAGGTCCATTCCAGGTTCAATGTGTGTTCCCCACATCCCTCATCCCACATTCTCCTCTCCTGAGTAATCCGCCCATCTCCCTGATGATGCCATCATGCATCACAGCATCACGCAGTTTGCTCCTATTTTCAGATACCTGCGCCATGGAGGAAAGCCAAACAACCACTTCCTGTGAGTGAGTGTGAATGTGCGTGTGAGTGAGACAGAGCGAGGGGAGTCTAGGAAAGGGGGGCTTACGGTGATCTCATCCAAGAGAATGCGCCATCTCTGATTTGTTCACCTGAATATGCATGGGAGAGGCGGAATGACCAGATAACAGAAAACAAACGCATCAACTAGCTAGTTACACTTACTGTAGGAACATGATTTTATGCAGTGTAGCTTAAAAAGACACCATTCACATATATGAGCTAGACTTTCCCTTACCAGTTTGTCTTTGAGCCTCTCGCCCTTGATGTGGAACTCCACAGCAGTGGGGCTGGGACTGGGGCTGGGACTGGGACTAGGACTGGTGCTACAGGGGCTGAGGTTGCTGCTGCTTCCTCCGCTGCCTCCACTGTGGGTGCTGCTGCTGTCCTCCGCCCGGCTAACCTTATAGACAGTGACACAGCTAAGGCCTCCACCCCCCAGGGGAAGCCACCCACCGCTGGAGTCATCCCGAGTCATGACCACTGCTCTCACACGCGCATAACTGTCACTGTGGAGGAGGAAGAGAGGAAGATGAGGAGGGTAGAAGGAATAGGAAGGAAGAGCAGAGCATGGGAAGAGCAAATGAAACAACAATGCCGTTAGTGAACATAATCAGTGGTAATCAGCATCTAATATTTTTCTATCATGGTCTTTTCCTTGAGGGCCTTTTCTGTTGACACAATATATCACCTAGACCACAAGCATCATCAGAACACAGCCTACATCAAATATCAGCCCACATAATACAGTTGAACTGCAGCAAAAACAACTTTGAGTACAGTACATGTAGCCTGCACAAAGTGCTTAGTAAATGTGTAGTGAGGGACACACTATACAGACATACAGATAAGATAAAGCAAGGACACAGGTCTATAATGTCTACATCACATTGTCAAACAGTTTGAGTGTTCTTACTCAAAGTGTAACACAAACCACATCACACTAGAACTACTCTGATACTGGGATTAGATGAAATTTAAAAAAAATTAAGCTATGGTGAAATCTGGGTGGTGACAGAAGCTATAACTAAAGACAAGCTAGGCTAAAATCTACAACAAAACTAAAAACAGAATGTGAAGGAGTCCAAGATTCAACTTTGGATTAAATGTATATTTTGTTTTAGTGCATGATACAATAAACTACTGGCTACGATTTCTGAAGTCCGAAGCTGTCAGGGTATGTTTAACCCCAGCCAGAGGGTGACTGACCATGTGGCCAAGTTCGGGCTCTGGTCACAGCTGATTTCCAACCTTTCCCCTAAAGCAGGTGGTTTCAAACTAGACAACACATGACAGGGGCTTCAGCTCATGTCACCCTCCTTCCACTCTAATTTCCCATGCGAATGCTGTTGGCTGTCTTACTGCTCTCTCTCATGTCACCCCCTAGTAGAGCTGCTGACAGATATTCTAAATTCGATTTTAATTATTATAATTGAATTGTTACAGAAACCATAGATTGTGAAAATTAACATTCGATTGTGAGGGGGAAAAAAACAAAACAAAACAAAAAACAGCAGCCTGGACTGCTGCACTAAATGCACTGCATGACAGACACGAGTCACACATCGTCACTTTCATTGATTGAAAATGAAATGTAGGTCAAGCTGAAACAAGCGAATAATTCAACAATAACTGTGTGGTGGTGATGGCAGAGAGCTCACAACCCAACTTTGACGCAGAGAAGGTGATTTGCACTCCGTGCAATCTAAAAAGCGCTGTTTGGAAAATACCTCGGATTTTGTGTTAGTAGATGGAAAAATTGTGGAACCTCGAGATAAGTTGTATGCAAGCTATGTAAGCTACAGTTAGCCTTCCATTCCAGCACTAGCACCCTGAGGGCACATCTCAAAAATATGCATGCAAGTAGTTATGTCTCTCGTTTTATTTCTTTGCCCTGTTACGGACATAATGCACAAAAATAGATATTCGAATGGTTCGAACCTTTGTGTGTGTGTTTTTTTTTTTTAGAAGGAATGATCGAATGTCATTGTGGCCCATTTTGACAGCGCTACACATTAGGGATTTGAATTATGGGGTAATACATGGCAAGACATTTAATCTGTAATACAGATCATAACCTATGTAACTGAAGGGAAGCATATACGCATACTTTTTTTTCTATAAACAAAGCAAGAATGAAATGTAGGGGACATTATTCACTGCATTAAGAAAGGTTTTAAATTTCAGAGGTTTATACACAGCTGACATGAGGTAGTGTGTACAAAAATGCAAAGAGCTTACAGAAATATAAACACATGCATCACCATTCAAATGTCAAACTGCCACAAACTGGAAAACGGCTGAACTGCCATACAGGATAATAATCTATATCTAAAAGTCTGTAGGAAAAAATAATAATACACATGTACCACATCGTCACAACTGAATTTTTCATATATAGATAACGTTGCAAATGTACCAACAATGCATAACTGTGTCGCAACTTATAATGATGCTTAATTGTTGATAAATATTCTAAATCTATCTTTGCCCTATAACATTTCTCTCCCCTCCCCTCTCCTTTGCTTTTCTATGTCCATTCACTCATGGTCAGATGTTTCCCTGATTAGATAACACAGACTACATTGGGCCACCGGAAATGACAAAGGTCAGGGTCTGCTGAGGGCAGCATTTTGCACAAACTCCTGGTAACATATTAAATAATGGGGAAGATTTGAAAGCCAAGAGGAACGGGTAAAGTGAGTGAAGAATGTGACTGCAGGGTGTCTTCCTGTGATACGTTTCTTCCTGTGAAATGCTCTCTGGTCAACATCCGGGTTGTCCAATGAAGATGATGTCACAGTCTGAAAGGAGTCTAAAAAGTTCATGTTACAGTTAAGGTAAATACTTGTGAAAGAATTTAATCTCTGACACTGGACAAATTTGAAACGGTGATTGAGAGAGAGAAATGTCACTGACTGACAACATGTAATATATTACATAGTTAACTAGTAGCTCGTGCTCCAATAGAAGAATAGCTGCATCTTCCCCCTTACTGCCTCTTCTCTCTAAATCTTGGCCCACTCAATGAGCCTAACCTTTGTTCTCCTGCCTTCCACACCCTTGGCAAACCTCAGTGTCCAGGTTATTGGTTAGTAATTAATCTATGAGCCAGTGAGCATAAAACTTTACACTATTTTTTCATGTGAAAACTTTGATATCCTGGCACCTGGTAATAGTTAACCAGAGTTCCCTCAAAGGATTAATGAGCATGATAAATGTGGGTTACTCAAAAATAAACCAACCAACAAAACGGATTACCCTTTTGAAAACCACACACTTCTTTCTGGACAACTGCGTTCTGTTAGAAGACACACACACACACACACACACACACACACACACACACACACACACACACACACACCAAATATACTTTATATCCTTGATTATCTTTCCTCTTTTTTACCTACCCATAACTCTGCATTAATCAATACACTCAAAAAGTCCTTCGGTCAGATTGAATGACTATCAAATTCTTCCATGATATTAAATTTGGTGGCGCTGTGCTCACTGCTGCCTGCTGAAAATCAATGCCATGACAATATGTCTGTATTTTCTGAAAGCTTCATCAGTCAGGGTGCAATTAAAAGTGGACAACATTGGATGTCTTTCTTCGTTATTATAATCATCATCATTTTTATATCACTAAATGATTGTTCTGATTTAATATAAATATGAATAAAATATGAATAAATAATAACTAGTAAGGCTGGACAATAACAGATACAGAATTTATTATCAAACTAAATGTATTCATATTGCAATCGTCAGTTTACTCTCTCACGAGCTGCCCCGACCTGAGACAACACTAACTGGTCGTGGGAAAGTGACAGAAAACGCAACCACAACTAACATTCCCACTGCCACCTCAAAGCAGCCCCCTTTCAGGTTACATCTTATAAGTGTGCCACAGAAGTAGTGCTTAACCTTATACAAAAACCACTGCCACAGCAGAAAAATGTTTTTTGATTTCTTGAGCAGCACAACAGGCAGTAAAAGAAGGAAATACTGCTGCTGTTACACCCCTCCTTGGCCCCCAATAGAGGATTCGGGTGATGAGTGCAGGAGGGGCTGTCAGTCAGGCAGGGGTCCCTGGGGTGAACAGAAGGCAGGCGGTGGTGTCGCTCAGCCATGACCAGGGCACAATGACCAGGGCCTGACCCTTCAGACCCACCATCAAACACATGCCAGCAACCATGACAGTCACAGAGAGGGGGGGCTGGGCACAGAGAGGAAGTTAAGTGGACTGTGTATAGATGTATTTTTGCATCTAGCTTAAAACACCCATGTCCACCTAGTTATGAGATAAGGAGGCATTCCTACAAGAACAACCCAATTAAAATGGTAAATAATTCAAATCTAATCTCTCAGGTACATTTCTAAAACCTGGAGACCAACAACAACAAGACCTCAACCAACAACAAACAAGTGTGCTAGATCCATTTAACAAAATCTTTACAACAGGGGATTAAAAAGGTTCCATCCACTCCTCTTCTTCCTCATAAAACAAACCTCTCTTAAATAAAGTAAAAACAGTGAGTGGTCCAAAAAGATATTTGAGTGCAACCTGCTGCAAACCACACAAACACACACACGGTTAAGAATGGGATGATGGAGACAAAGGCTGGCCTCCACGCCCCTTGCTGGGAGCACACAGTCGACTGGACACACAATTGAGAGCGGAAGCAGATCAGCTGGCCTGGGCCTGTGAGCAGGGGAGAGAGGGGGGAAGGAGGAGGGAGAGATAGAGAGAAAGGAACCCCCCATTCCAAATTATTCCAAGTTATTCTGCTGGATGACTGACTTCATTTCCGACCAAAAGCAGGAGAGAAAAAAAAAGGGAGGGTTGAGAGTCTAACGGAGGACTGTGAGGGGAGGAGAAGGTGGCTGTGGATGGGAACAGGGTGGAGACCACGGTGACAGTCAACAGCTCCCACCTGCATTTGAATATGGCTTTTTCTATTCACAAAAAGAATATGCATAGGCTTTTATGGCATCTATACAAAATGACAAATGCAATAGCAGAATTAACAGTACCTTACTATTTCAAAAATTTAAAGTGAAAGCAAAGAACAAACAAAACACCATGATTTAAATTAGAATTAAAATATAGTTTCCACTTGAAATAAATTGTAAGAAGGCTTGATGGGGGAGCACGTGCGAACCAGGCAGGCCTGGGCCTCGAGGCCGGCTGCTCCAGTGTGTGGTGGAGAAGGGGGATCCTGGGACAACCATTTCCTAAGTGGACAAAGTGGCCGTTTGTCTGCTGCTCCGGCCCATGGCTCACTGGGCTCCAGCATGCCATCATGCTTTGCTCCTGTCTCAGTCTTGGGCTTCCAACCCCAAAGAGTGGAGGGGAGGGCAGGGTATTTGGGGGGGGGGGTCTGAAAGAAAGACAGGACGGGGCGAAAAAGGGAAGGAGGAGAAGGAAGAGGAGGAGTACAGGAGGAGAGGGAGAGAAAGGATGTGGCCTGAGCCCTGGGTGCTCGCCAAGTCACCCTCCCTTTCCTCCGCTCTGTCTCCCCCCTCTACCCAACCTCTCCCCGGCTGCCTCTCTCTACACAATGGCTGCTTCTCTGCTGAAATTTCACGTTATTGGATCCCGGGCCTGGAGTTTTGTCCTCCTACAATGTCCAGGCAGCGGAGCATGCTGCAGGGGAGACACACTCTGCAAGCTAAAAGCTGGAAAACCATTCCTCCTTTCATTAGCATCAGAAAAGGGGAGAAAAGTGCCCCCCACCTCTTTTTTTCCCAATCGCCCTTTTTCCTCCCCATCTCTCCCCTGTATCAAAACCGGAGGAAGGCTGTCAAGCTTGGTCAAGCTCCACTAGACCACTTTGGCTTGCAGGACTTTTGGGTGGGTGGGTGGGTGGGGGGGTGGGGGTGTCATTAAAATATCATTGGGAAAATAAACACAAGCTACTTATCCCAATCCGATTCTATAGATTATCCTCAGAAAGGAAAGCAATCACAAGGAAAGCAGAGGGGGGGATGGAAGATTGCGTAAAAAGCTACTCTGGGTGTGACTCATTTGCTTCGCTTACTAAAATGTGTGAATATTCTGAGCTGGATATACTGTTAATATATAAATAATATATAAATATAATATAAAATATGGTGCCTTTACATTTTCTTAACAGCTTTAGTCTGACCTAAAGTACAATAACTCTTGGTGTACTTAATGTAGAGCAACTTGCCTAAAGAACTACATGAGTCCAAGGCTTGTAGATATGATGAAGCAGAAAAGTATTCATAGTATAGTATTCATCCACCAAAAAATGCAATCCACCAAAAATATTCCACTCTAAAACCAAAATCTAGGCTAACAAATGGTAAGTTGGAGCTAAGAGGATAAAGTGGTGCAGTTTCCTTCCCTGTGATCACGCCTCATTGAAGAAACAAATAACATGCAATCTGGGACTCGACCGTCGATTCCAGCAGTGCATCTAATCTGAACAGTGCAAACTAGCTAGCCAATTAGCCACGGTTCAAATCCCCTAAATAACCAGTGGCAAACTCAAGGGCACAGACATACCCAAAACAAACACCAATATGACCTAACATGGATGCAGTGCAAATTATGACATAGCTACAGAACAAGACACTTTTGTAGGGGCTGTCTGTTAGCCATTAATAAAAACAGAACCAATAAAGGGACAATGCCTAAAGAAACACCAAGCCAGCATCACAAGCCTACTACATTAGCTGCAGTGAAAACTAATATGTTGGCTATAGAAAGAGAAGTGAAAGAAAAATTTGCCCTATCTCTTTTCAACGCCTCAGGCTGCTGGTGAGTCATCGCCCTCACAAGAACATTCAGCTTAGCTACCAACTGACTCAGGAAAAAAACAGAACAAGCCTACTCTGCTGCTGCACCACATAGCAAATCTACACTTCAAATTTACCACCATCCTTTCACAGAAATACCATCTAATTTGAGGACAAATTAACTGATCATAGTCACTTCTGGTAGCATGCATCATAGATAGCATTTAGTGGGTCAAATTAGCCTGTAGCGCAAATCAAAGATGGACCTAAATCAGTAAATTAATGTCAAAACTGCTCACTCAGACAGGGTTTCTAACATTGATTTTCTAACCAACCCTTCTATTACTGGATTGGGCCTGCAACCCCAACAACAATGCTCTAGGTGCCGCTGCTCTGCGGCACTATAAATCAAAAGAATCCCATGTGTGTATCAAATGCCAAAAAAGTATTCTCAAACATCAATAAAAGCCACATATTGAGATGATCTTAATTTGAACCGCAAGCATTTGGAAAATTAAAACCTTGCGCTTGCCATTACAAAAAAAAAAAAAAAGTTTTGACTGCTGCGGTGTCTCTGGTCTGCTTTGATGTAAAAGTAGTCCCCAGGGACCCCAGCCTCTACTTGTTATAGTTACTCTGACACCAAGGGGAGAACAGGAAGCTGAGGGGACAAGGCAGCTGTCTAGCTGTGGGAGAAACTATCAATACATCTCAGGAGCAACTGTGAAGGATAAACCACCAAACCATGATGAAAGCCCATGGACGATAAGATAAACTACTATGAGAAGTTATGCACCATCACAGCATGCTCTGTTGTTGGGAAAAACACACTATTATGATCATCACCATTGCCATAAACGTTGGAAACCCAACTATTAGACTATCTTGAAAATCAATTAGACTCATATTAAAGAACCTCGGCTTCTAGGAATTAGAGGAATCAGGAAACGCTTTTACTAACCAATAAAAGTCTGTTCCAAGTCCTAAATATAACCACGAGACAGGACAAAATCTGATCAAAAGTTTAATGAGCAGATAAAAATACATGTTCCTACAGGCCTTCAATCTTAATCGTATTTGAAAACTTGACTCATTAATTAATTTTTTTATTTGATGATATAACGCTATGTTTGCTTAAATTCATTCATCTAGGATGTAGGCCTATCTCTGCCAGAAACACATACACATGCCAAATGTTCTCAGAGAAATAAACACACAAGTGTGTGTGCACAGACACACACACAGAAACCCCTTCCTGTTTTCAAAGCGTTTGGAAACTCAATCAAAGACACAAGGTTTAGGATTTACATCTGTGCCCTTTTATGTCTGTGGCCTCGCAGGAAAGAACCATCTCAGCCCAGCTGCAGCAAAGAGCTCACAACAAGGCCCACCCTTCATGCTCCCGCATGCAGCACAACTGAAAACAATATCCATAATTCAGACACTTAGTGCTAAAAGCACTTCTTAGAGGCACTGAGATATGGTCTGTGAACATCAGAGGCCCTCCTTGACAAAGAAATAAAGACAAGCCCTGCTATCTGGATGTTGTGATGGAGACACACACACACAAAAAAGAAAAAAAAGAAAAAAAATCAGCAAGTTTTTTAGTGTAGGCTTAACAGCTGACATACACAGGAGATCCACGCCAAGTCTTTGTCTTGAAAATAAGAAATCTGGTTTGAAATAGACTCTAAATACACCGCTGACATTTACGCCAGTTTATGCGTGCTCCTAAAATACTTTAAGAGGAAATGAAAATTATAAGAGGGAAGTGGCTCAGGTTTAAAATACACAGAATCCAGGCCCAAATCTGGCCATGGGAATGGAACAGTCCACCACTATACAAGGCCTGTTCAGTTTGTTGGCTTGTCTCAGTTACAGACAGTCCAAGCCCTCTGGTTGTACAGAGGATCATTGTCATTAATCAGACAAACAATATGACAGCTTCTAATAGAATCTGTAGACACTTCGGAGAAATATTCTGTATGTAAAAATACTTTTAGGACTATGTAACTTTTCACCGTCAGTAGGAAATTGGAAATTGAGAAACAGTTAATGTAAAGACACGTTAATATCTACAATATACAGTATCTTTATCTTAAATCTACACATAAATCTAATACAATGTGTTAACATGCCTAGCAACCAGTAAAGTAAAATGCTATTACACATGCCCTTAAGTATATTGTCAAATAACACATTTTATTAGCCCCTGTAAACCACCGTAGTCACAAGCAGCACTTCCCCAAAAGAATACAGAAGCAAAACCAAAGATGTGTTCAGCTCAGCAGACTTTGCCAAAGGTAAGATATGTCTATAGCTTAGACTTAGCCAGCTAGTAAAGCTGAGTGTTGATGGAGGTCATAGCCAACAACTGTCAATAACCCCAAATAATACAATCTATAAAAAGGGCCAGGAAATTATTTAGCTTAACATAAGGGCCACAGGATATAGGCAATTAACCAGGCCATAAAGCACTAGCCCTAACAGCTGAAGTAGCTGTCTCCCTTTGTCGTTTCAGGATATGATGGGGGCTGTTTGGGAGGAATGTGTTTGGAAAGCTCTGCAACAGAAATGGGAGTGCGAAACAGCCCTCAGGTGATAAGATCACGACACCCACATTGGCAGATAAAACGCTGAGCTGTCAAATCAATCATACAGATAGGAAGAGGACACAGAGAGAGGAATCACTGAAGATCACCTGACTGGCAACAGAGAATACCACAGAACTGCAGGAATCTAAAACAGCAAGGCCGTACCCTGTGCATGTTCAGTGGAGTATAGAGGCAATTGACCTTCAGTGATAAAAATGGATGAGGGCCCGAATAATCTTAGGGAAACCAGTCTGTCGGCACACACAGACTTAAATATACATTATCACCTGTTCAATTTAGTAAAAATTGAGGTAGGACAGAGAGTGGTCTCTATTTGTCTAACAGCAGCCTATTTAATGTTTAAACACACTATTCTCGTGTATACAGTGACTATGTTAAAAGAGTATCTACGATACACAGATAATGGATACAAGTACAGTGCACCTCAACAGGCCACTGGCTTGGTTGAGATAAATATTTTAGATAAATGTGGCATTCAGAGAGAGGCTGCTTTCAGATTCTTTCATAAATCTCCCACTTCTCCCAGCATGACCATAGTCCTTGTCTGCAAAATTCACATTAGCCTTACATCACACCACACTCTCCACACCAACATACATTCAAAATCTGTCAAGGCTTTATGTGCCTTTTTGTCATTTCAGCCTTGTGAACATAGTTGCACCAAGGCCAAGTAACATGTTCTCAGAAAAGGGTGTGCTGTGTGTACACCAGCTTGGCTTACCACCCATCATTCAGACAAAACCACTTCAGGGCTAAGTCCTCACGCATTTTGTGGAGATTTTCAAATTAAAATGTTTACAGTCCAGGCCACAGGAGGACAAGCACATTTTTCCATAATTACGCTTGTACACGGAAGCATAACGTCAAAAGATAACCAGGGTTTACACAAACTTCCATCTATTAAAGAAAAGGCAGATTTTTTTTTTTAGGATTTAGTAGGTGACTCAACAAGGATCTAAGTTCATCTTACAAAAGGAGAGAGAGCACCATATCACAATGTAAAAAGGAACACACAACTGTGAAAAACATCTTGATTATCCCTGAAGCTACAAAAAATAAATAAATAAAATACACAAGACATAAAATATCAGATTTTTGTGCTAACAGATGTGTCATTAGAAATAGCATATTAAGGAGACTTTCCTCAGCAAAAATAAAAGGATAAAGCAACACTCAGTATTTTGATCACTCTACTACTATGAATCCTTCAACAGCCAGAAAGGTGGTGGAATCATAGCAACAATGTTTGGATCACTTCGCCATCTTAGCTGCTACCATCACGCAGTGTGGAACAAACCCAGCATACACTGTAGCTTGCACGCCTCGGATGATCTGCAGCCTATGGCAGTAGTTCCCACAGTGGGGCCTGGGGGCCTCGAGGAATCCCTGAGGTCATTGAGGAGAATCACATCAAATTTAGGAATGGTTTAATTTCACTGTGACTTATCTCACTAGAGGTTAACACGATGTGAAAATGTGCTCAGATGATTACTCAAACCAGAGGTTTCACCCTTCCCCTAGCATCAAACACTCTAGGTTATTACACAATTTAAGCTAAATCATGATTAATTATAAAAAAAAAATCAGCTCATATGAATTCCCCTAAAGCAATATGTTATTAACAGACCATGAGTGGTTTTATTGTATTCTATTTGGTGTGGGCTGATATGAGGAAAAAGAACTACATGACATGTTACATAAAAAACAGAAGTGTAGTTCAAGGACAAAGCTTCCATGCATTAAATCAATCAACCTCACAAAGGCCAGACAGATGGAATGGGGGGAAAACATGGGTGTGTTTTCGAACATTAAACCATGACACTGTAAATGGCTGAAAGGGGCATATGACTTCCTCTGTGACAAATAAATTATCAAAGAAAATCCTCTGAGATAGTGAA
Source organism: Xiphias gladius (assembly GCF_016859285.1). NCBI lineage: Eukaryota > Metazoa > Chordata > Actinopteri > Istiophoriformes > Xiphiidae > Xiphias > Xiphias gladius. The sequence continues at coordinate 16,702,118 of NC_053409.1, forward strand.
GAAACGTCGGTTAAATAAAACATGTGAGGCGCTTATGTAAAATAAACGACCAACAGACAAGCGCTGGGGTTCATATGTGTTGCTTTGTGCAGTATTTGCAGGAGATGTGAGCATTGTGTGATCGTCGGTGCAATGCGAAACAGTGTACAGTGCTGTGAATGGGCAGGCAGGTACTTTATGAATGGAGGGGATCATGTGACCGCAGCACCTCCCGAAGCAGATATTTCTCACTGACTGTCAACAAGCGCACACAAGGGATCAGCCCATTAAAACAATACCTAAACGCGACTCGAAATGGGCGCGACTTGCACAAAAAACACCACACGTACGGATTAAAATCGATATCCGAGGGTTGCGGGCATTTGGGCTTGAATATGACGCCTTTTTAAAGCGTTTTTTATGAATGGAGATTGTGATATGTAAATGAGTGTGATTGAGAAAAAAAAAAAAAATGGCATCTTTCAGCTTTTCAACGCTGACACTGCCGCAATCAGCGCGAAGGTTTTTCATTAAAGAAAGGCTGGACCGAAGTGCAAACATGACCTGCACGATTTTAATCGATGATTATGTTCCGAAATCATGGCGGACCACATTTACACACAGATCTAGGTTGTCAATATAACGCTATCTGATCATGATTTGCTAAACCGACATGTCTAGAAAATTATATTTCGACTGCATTGTTGCTGTGTATGTGCCTACAACGAGTGATCATTCATAAACTATCAAATATCTATATAGCAATGATAAATATCCTTACGTATAATTTCCATGTTACTTAAATCATATATAGGCAAACCATTAATATACCTAACAGACAGTGGCCTACTATGAATTCTAACAGTATACTTGTTAGTTAGCTGAATTATAAGACCAAAATTATTAAGAATGAGATGGAATTTTTACAGTGGGCCTATGCAATTGCTTGACAAGACAAGTGTTCTTCTTAATCTCGTAATGTAATCCACAGAGGACCTTTCTATTAGCCCACAAAGCTTTCCAAACAGAAAGATTAGAAGTCTGTGTTTCTTAATGTTGATACGAGTAAAGTAAGGTGATGAAATACCAGCCCTGCTAGGTTAGAAATGTCATTGGAAACTGTGATAGTGCATTGCTCCCCGCGTAAAGCGTCTGTTAATACCAAAAGATGTGTTAGTAGTTATTATCGCAGCTGTACGTTGTGTATGTAAATGAAGAAAATGTATAAACGATACTCACTCGTTGTTTGGATTTGTTGAATCTTCACTCATTTTTTTCCTCACGGGGATCCAAATCCTAGCAATAGCATCGACGACGCAGTGATGGCGGGATAAAATACCACAAATATCACCATTTTCCTTCACATATAGAAATCACCCCTATTTTGGATAGTAAGTAAACGATGTACAATGGGGCATGCCTAACTAAGCGTCCCTGTGAATACCAAGTGAAGCTAGCTTAACGTTAGCTCTGCTGGCTGGAACTAACGTTAAATCGAGAGGAGGAATGACAACCGTTGATTCATTTTATCCTCCTTGGAAGTAAAATCCGACCACAACAAATGGGCCATCGGCACCATCCTCTTCACCAAACGCAGATCCCCGCTTTGCAAGAATGCGTACAGATCCTCAAAAAATGCAGAAATTGTTGTAGAGTGTATCGTTTGGCAGGTTATTTATGGCTGGCTGTCGAGCATCCATTCGCCAACTTCAGGTCCAGGACAACACTTGAAAAAGCGCTGTGCGGCGTTGCTCCGTCAACGTGTCCGAGTAATGTGCAGTAAAGGCATCCAAAGCCAACAAAGGGTTCAACCGTCTTCAATATGAATACTGGTGCGTGAAGTAAAAACACCCAGACTTGAAATTTCCTTGAGAAGTTGGTGGACATCTGCTTTAATCGAACTCCATTTTCAACTCGGGGGGAATGAAACATCGGAAAACTGGGCGGATGTGTCGACCCTCGCTTGAGAAAATTAGATCCTTCCGCGACGTAGTAAAAACATAAAACTCTTGTGATAAAATCCCGTCAACCACCACACGATTTGTTGTATCTTGTTGAAGACTACCTTACAACGTACTAAATCGCACCCCCTCGTACCCTTAAGCGGTGAATTAGGAGCGTATCTGTCCAAAGTTGAACTAAAGTAGTCCCCAGCACTTCCCAAAAGAAGTTTCCCTTCAATCACGCATTGATACAAGAGGGAAGCGTCTGTGTGATAGCACGCAAAGTAGAAAATAATCTGGAGGAAGTACTTGGGTTGACACACAGACTCGGCCATTAACAAATTCTGTTGTTGTCTTTCATTAAGCAGTTTTACCGTGATCGACCGCCCACGAAACCCTTTTTTAAAATCTTGATGTGAAAGTGTGGGAAAGTGCTTTAAATGTACACAGGCATGACTGCTGCAGCACGTGGAATTACATCAGATGCCCTTCATGATTTATGTGGCTAAAACTGAGGTAGTATTTCTATCTCAGAGCCTTTGTATTATAATTGTTGTTGTTATTATTATTATTATTAGCCTGTTATTATTAGCCTATTAATATTCAGTTAAGCGAAAATTTAAAGTGAAAGGGTGGGGAAAAAAAGGGCAATTCAGAAAATGAGGATATTTTCTGAAACACAGCTGTAATCTATTTTGAGGACTGGTTTGAAATGGCAGAGTGTGCTATTGTTTCAGTAATGCAATAGCCTAAAAATTAGATATAAGATTAATCTTCATCGCCACTAAACCTCAAACAGTGGTTTTGAGCTAACACCAACAAGTTTGGTTGAAGAGAGGACTAAAATACACACAAGTAGCTCGAGTCATGTAGTTAAAGCTGCCCCACCTTGCACCCCGGACTCTCTCTGGGCAGCTGGAGCACCCTCCAAAATGAAACAGCCTAAGAAGTTGACAGAAAAAAATCCATGTATGCACCTATGAATCTTTTTTTGCGAATGTGTTAAAAGCCCTGCAGAGCGAATCGGTGGCCCGGTTGCGTAAGACTTAAATGCTATTGGATTTCTGTGCTGTGTGGAATGGCAAGAGATCAGGCTAAATGATTCTGCCTGGTTGTCATAGTGACAGCATGTTGTGTGAGAAGTTTCTTTGTATTTCTCTGGCTTTCATACAGCTTGTGCCACAGCCGTGCATTGCAGCCCTATAAAATACCCCTCATTGTCACTGTATATACAGTAGATAGCCCATGCATGCAGGACCACCTCACATGTGCAGCCCTGACACATACTGTAGACTTGCTTTGGTATTTTAAAAGATTTTTTTTGTCTCAAGTGTGTACTGATATCCCAGCGACTGCCTAAGAGCAAAGACATTGTCCCTTGGGATGTTTTCTCACCAAAAATACAGATGTCAGTCTGATACAAATGTTATGTGTGCTTTCTAAAACGCCTCACACTGAATAATCAAGTGACAGAAGGCTCTTGCTTTCTGCATTTTACTAAATGAATGGGGTTACAATTGTCATGAGCAAGCTTACAAGTCCAAATAAAGTGCCCCTTGTTTCAAATAGAGCAGAAAAAGCAGTAACCATGAATTTTCCCACTAGCATGTTTGTATCCTTTAGAGTATTCAGAGTTCAGGAAGTCAGCCCCCTTTCTCATCTCACAAATGTGGATGGCCCTAGTGCATTTCCTGTGTTTTCCACACACTGCACACAACACACTGTAGTGTACTTAAACAAGGCAACAGGATGTTTAGCTAACAGAGGCATCCCTCGCTAAATGCAATCAGGGTCATCACAATTCTCTTCAAGACGGCAAACAAGCTAACATTCCTGTATTGCCAACAAGCAACCACAGAATAAAGGATCTGTTTAGCTCAACACAAACCTCATTCAGCAGAGTCCAACACAAATATAACCTTGCTTGACTTTAGGGAAGATGGTTGAAATGACTTGCAGATCATAGACTGATGTGATATGTGATTGGTCCCATTTCTTAATTTTTTAGTGATTACACTAGCACTGATATTCGTTTTACAAACTTATTCAGCTTTTTATTGGATCTGACTTGTTATTCCACTTAGGAACTTGATACCTTTCATTTCTGGCTTGGAAGTTAAGACTTTAAATACATAAATTAAAGTTTGCTTGTGACTTTGACATGAATCCTAATTAGTCTGTGTAGACCTGTTTAGGTTAGAGTTGACTGTGATACTTATTTTGATTGGCTGTTTGCACATAATAAACAGAATGTGATGGTTAAATTGAACTTGGAAATTGTAAATTCACAGACAAACGTGTGTACATGACAGAATGGGGGATGACATATTTCAACATGGAAAATTCAGTGACTTCACCATGATGAGGGTCAAACATGTAGCTCATGATATATATTAAAAAAAATAAAATAAAACATCACCCATGGCCACTTTTATTTAAGATAGCATGGAAGATCCATTCCTAGTACTGTACCATGAATTAGATGACAACTTCAAAACACAGGTGATGTGATCACCAGCTCCCAGCAGCACAGGCAGCCTCTGGTCACAAGAGAGGAGGAGTGAAGGCCTCTCTTTGTACGGCAACTATGGAAAGGAAATTCAGTGTCTGTGTAGTTGCCGCCATACAGTCGGCAGGGACCTCATCCAGTGAGAAAGACCGGATATGCCTGATGACAGCTCTCGGTAAATAACCTAATCTGAGGATCCTCTGCCTTATATTTGCTTTACCTCCATCCGTTGTCTTGATTAGTGACTTTAACCAAGTTTAGGTTCCAGCAATTTTTTTGATGTGTGGGCTTGGGTTTTCAGAGCGATAAATTGTTGTTTTTCCCCATTCTTAAAAACACGCACCTGTAGAGCTTCCAGAGTGGATCCTCTCCAGTTAAGCTGTGAGACTCATTGGACAACGCCAGTGGACTCTTGGCAATCTGGACCAAGAGGTGTGGCTTAAACAAGAGGTGCTGATTTTTGAAGGCCTGGCAGCTGAACACAACAATGCATACCTATGATTAGTGTGGGCCTGGCCACGGAAGCCTGCAACTTTTAGGCATGATAATTGCAGGGTGGTGAGTAGAAAAGGTGTAGTGGCTAGAGGGGAAGGAAGTGTGAGGGCCTTCAGGCATGTTTGACTATGTGCTGTGAACTCGGTCGCTCTCTCTCGCGCTCTCTCTCTCCCCTTCTCTCTGACTGTGTGTATATGCCTATGACCAGTGCGGAACTAAAGATGAAAAACATTTGTTATATTGCATAATCGTCCACAGAATACTGACTGAAAAATGTTGATGTTATTTAAGCAGCGTGAAAGGGTTTCCTTTTCGAGATTTTGTTTCAAGAAAGTCTTAGAGAAGAGATGGATGTGGATAACAAGATGAGTAAAGTGTGTCCAACTTAAAGAGCGGGTCTTGTGTCCATGCACAAGGACTTTGGTGCAGACGGAAGGTCATTATGGCTGCAAGGCCCTTGATAGGAGCACATCTCTGGAATTGTCTAGGTTCTGTAAATGGCCAGAATGTGAACTATGTGAGCATCCAAAAACCACACTGAAGGTTATTGTAGAAGGAAATAAGTTATGTGCTATGCTTATGCTTAGAAATAACAGAAACCAAATGTGTAGTACTGTACTTTGAAGAAAGATTTTGTTCCAAACTGTATGTTGAACAGCTTTTATCATATTAGATGTTACATGTATTGAGGCTAAGAAAGTCTTTAACTCCACTTTAGATTTTCTGCTAGGTTTAAAAGTAGGCTTGATTACAGTTAGCATTTAAGATCTGCTTTACGGTAAATTTGCACCAGTCGCTAACATCTCAACTACAAAAATGGGAAACTAAATTCGTTTCAGTCGCAGTTAGCTTTCTCAGTGCTCAAGACTCTTATACTTCGTATTGTTTGCGTGTTGTGCGTGGGCTTGATTGAAACCTGATCTAGCAGGAGAAGCTGTGTTTAGGGTGAGGTGGACAGGCCTTTGTTGCTGCCTGAGGGGTGTTTATTTGGGCAGCTTCAGTTGGCTTCCCTGTAATCATCATCCAGCCCCACAGGATAGAAGGGATTAATGAATATGTTGGAGGGGAAGTTACAGATGACTATTTACCATTCTCATGGGGATGAGAAGGAACAGCATGAGAGATGAAGGAGAAGAAAAAGTTTCAGTGTTTGTGTGTGTGTGTGTGGGTACGTGCATGCATGTGCAGGCATTTATGTGCATTTACGTATAGAAGACAGGAGAGGAAATAGGTCCAGAGAAACAGATTCTTTCTATTATCATAATCTCATGTTGGTATTTTTATTAAAATAAACTTAAAATAATAGTTTGTCATTCTGAGAAATATGCTTATTTGTTTTTTTGCCAAAAGTTAAATGAGAAGCATGGTAACACTGTCATGACTGTATGGTGCATACGAGGCTACTATCAGCAGCCAGTTAGTGTAGCTTAGCATAAAAGACTGGAAACTGGGGAAACAGCTAGCCCAGCCAAAAAGTAGTTCAGCACATAACCCCCCGTAAAAGCACATCACAATGTTTATACACTCAAGTTTTTGTGGAGATTAAACAAAGGTGCTGATACATGGATTTTGTTATCTTGGGACAGAGCCAGACTTGCTTTTAGTTTCCCCCTGTTTCCAGTCTTTGTGTCAAGATAAGCTAACAGGCTGCTCACCGTGGCTTCATCTTTATCATACAGACGTGAGAGTAGTATTAATTTTCTCATTTAACTCTCAGCAAGAAAGCAAATACATGTATTTTCCAAAGTGTCTAACTATCATTTTAAGTAACAGACCTTAGATATTTAGTGATCATAAAGAAGCTTTAATGGGGTTTTTTTTGATTAAAAAAAAAAGATGAAAAGAGAATAACTAATTTTTCACTGTGTTCTTTTCACTGTAATGTTTCCATTCCACATTAAAAAGAAATGGAATCAGTGAGTGAAAAATACGTTTCCTGTTCCCAAAACATCCTGTCACTCAAAACAACCTACACACATACACACATTTTGCAATGAAAAATAAAGTAACAATAAATCCCCACCTCCTCCCTCCTCAGCTGTGTAGACCCCATCCCCATCCCTCTCTTTCTCTCCCCTATGGCCTCCTCCACTTAATCCTCCTGCTCATCTGGGAACCACCAGCACCCCTCCATGAAGAGACACATTGTGCCCAGATTATTTGATTGTTTTCAGATGTTGAAGCTTTCCTACACAAAAGGGGAAGAACAGGGTTTGTCCAAAAGCCCTAGGCTACTTCGCCAATGGATGGATACACAGGGAGGAGGGGGAAAAGAAGGGATTGGCGCGGGGCTCAGGGAACGGACACACGAGTCAGGAAGTGACCCCTGCAATGCCAGATTACAAACAATGTGCTCTCTCAACTTCTGCAGTCCTCGCTGTGGAACATACCACTTCTGCGACTGCCAAAGGGGTGGCTCTTGTAGGAGGAAGGAAGGACCTTTTCAGCCCTCTCTCTCCCTCTCTCCTTAATGCTGCATCCATTCAGTGAGTGGTGAAGGGAGAAGGTGGGGTGGGGGTAGTCGGGCCAGGAAGGCACTTCACTGATGAAAAGTCGCCACATGGAAATGGATGAGAAGTGGGCTGCGGAGGGAGGGAGTAGGAGAAGGGCGGGAATTGGCTTGTGCTACCAGTAGACATGAACGGCGATGTAAAGTGGAAGAAAGGGAGGGAGGTGAAGGATGGGAGACAAGGAAGGAGAAAAAGAATAAGGATAGCGATGGGGAATGCAAGACTGGGGAAAGTAAGCATAACGGTGAGGGAGGAATACCAAAGAGTAATGGTCTGATTTAGAGCTTGTCAAGCATGGAGTCCTGTTCCTGTGAAATAGCATGCAACCAACAATCTTTTTCTCTGTCTGATGGTCAAATAGTGTGAAAGAAAGGAAGCAGCGCATTAACACTGAATTGAGCTTTTGTTCTGGGGTTGTTGTACCTTTAAATTTGATCAAGCCTACAGATGAAACTGACTTTGCATAAGGCAAACATCAACACAAGGTCCTATTCTCATTCTCAATCCATCCAAACCCTTTTATCCCCTTAATTTACCTGCATCACTATTCAGAAGTGCTGGCTTTTGTCATGTTATTCCTACCTGTGCTGTGTTTGTTAACATTAAAACTACCTGGCATTTTCTGTTTTACTCTTGTCAACCCGAGAGAAAAGAACCTAAGCAAATCTCCTGATAAATGAAAGGAAAGAGCCGAATGGGAACACATACACGACGCAAACACACACACACACACACACACACACACACACACACACACACACACACACACACACACACACACACACACACACACACACACACACACACACACACACACACACACTCTCCACCCCCGTCTGCACTGTCATGTGTGACTCACAGTGCATCGCAGCACCGTATGAACTTCAAAAAGGGGCTGGCTGTACATTCACAGTGTATTCAACCCCTACTCTTTAAATAGCTCAGCCTCCTCCAAACAGAAAAATCCATGCATTAAAGATGACTGAATCATACAAGAATTAAAGGGGTAGAGAACATCTTTTCTTACAATGTAGTGCTCAACAGAAGCACTGCACAGACAATGCTAGTTTGTTTTGGTAGAAGCCTACGTGTATTCACGAGAGTAAGGTAACACATGTATGTACAGTGAGGTCCAAAAGTCTGAGACCACTTTCGCATTCAAGTCAATGGGAAAGTAGTCTCAGATTTTTGGACCCCACTGTATGTGCAAAGAATATTTACAGTATGTACTATGGTATATGCGCACTGTACACAGATTTCTGTGGGTGGGTGTGTTTAGCAGAATGTTAATGAGGTAATATATTTGTTCACATTCGGTTGTCATGCTGCTTTTTTGCTTTTTCTTTGTAAAAAGGTCAAATTATACACATAGCTCTACTGCATAATCACCTGTAAGTGCATATATGCAAACATGTACATGCCTACACATGGTGTAATTGTGATCGTGCATAATGTGTTGCCGAACTGTGTGGTGTTTGTCTAAATGTGTCTGTGTGTCCAAGTGTGTGTGTGAGTTTGTGTGTGTGTGTGTGTGTGTGTGTGTGTGTTCTGGAATGCACCTGGCCTGATAGGCAGGCAGAGGAATGCTGAATACTGTCTCTCGCCCAGGGAGGCAGGGCTGGAATGTGGCCCAGGCCCTATTCTTCTCTCCACTGCACAGCACAGGAGAACTGCAGGTTGACACACACACACACACACACACACACACACACACACACACACACACACACACCGAGCACGCACACACACAAACATAGAGAGAGAGAGAGAGAGAGAGAGAGAGAGAGAGAGAGAGAGGCTCTTATGGTTGCACATCTACTGAGTCCAAAGGCCTTGTTCTGCTCGCAGCCAAGGTTCCGGTGTGTATATGTTCATACATGTGTGTGTTGCTGTGGGGTGTAAAAAGGCTTTCCTGCCTACCCACGAGTATGTGTGTGCACGCATGTGCTTGAATGAACAAACTTCTCTAGAGTGCAACCTGAGAACAATTAATTTTTCCTTTCGAGCAGGAGCTGTGTAATTTTCATTGCTTCACGCATTGTTATTAAGTCGTTCCATGGTGCTGCAAATTCCAACCAACAAAGCGAGCTTATTGCTCCTTTTAAAACTTGCCAGATCTGCTGCCCCTTCACTTCAGGCCCCTCAAATCCCAATACACTCCTCTAAAGGTTGAGTCCTTAACACACAGCATCTGAGTAACTCAGTTAGTGTCATCTAATTTTATTACATGGCACACAAATTTAGACTTAAGATGAAACAACACGGCAGATTTTGCTGTAGATACAAAGCGTTGCACTATATATTACATCTACATCATAGTTTACCATACATGTTGTACACAGAAAACTATGTAAAAAAGGGATTTATCAAAGTAGTATCAAAAGTAAAAAGAATGTAAACTTTCATTCTGGTCACTGAGGTCCTCTTCTCCTGCTGTGATGTGCTGTATATGAAATGCTATCCATTCTCTCCTTGGCCCTTCAAGCTGCCTCTGGCCTGAGCTCACTACATAGTCCTCAGATGAAAGAGTTAATTAAAGAGTCTAGGAAGTATGGGGGAAGTTGGCCTCTATGGTTTATATGTCTGTCACCCACAGGCACACATGCAGACTGGAAAACTAGGTCCCTTAATTGATTGGGAGTAATTAGTTTGTTTCCTACAGTGGATATGGCTTTTCAAAGCCCTGAGACATTTGACTATCATGATGAAGTTCAGCTCTCTAAGGAGCCAAACGTATGAAAATATGTTTGGATGGATTTGTCCAGAAAATGGAGTCAATTTAACACAAGTATTTTTCATTCCTGTAACCATTATCAAAAACCACAGATGCTTGGTTTCTCCAAGTTTGGCCACTTGGGAATGACAATACCACAAAACCAATCACACGCTTCCAGTCAAAAGTCCCTTGACATGATTTTAGACAAAGGAAGACAGCAGTTCTGCACTCCAAATTCACCAAAGTTTGTTTTTATTTTTTATTTTTTTAAAACGAGGAACTACAAAAAAGATGCTGTGCATAGTGGTGTCATTTAGAGCCAATTTACTGCATGGCAGTCTTGAGACTTGCAGAGCCAATTGATTTTTCATTGCTTTTTTGATCCCTTACACAGTGCCAGGATCTCTGGACTGTTTTCTCAAATGGGACAAATAAACAGGGTCTGTGTGTTTATTTGGAATGTAGAGAGGGAAGGAGAATTGGAGAATACAGAAGGGAAGGGAGGAGGGAAAAAAAAAAAAGGATGTGGGCAAGGGTCAATGGATGAAAGTGGGAGAAGGCGGGGTAGAAGTGGTGGGAGTAATTCTACTATTAGAGCCTGTTGCATTGACTCTGACCGTGGCCTGAAAGCCAAATCAAAGCATTTCCATTCACACTGAAAGTGGCTTTATGTGGGCTGACAGTAGCATTGGGCTGTATGACAGAGCCCTGGTGTCACATGGACACAGTTTCTCCTTAACACTGCTGCATGCTCTGTGAGCCTCCACTGATTTTCACTTGTTTAAATTCCAGTGTTTATTTTCTATATATTCAATGCCCTACTCCGTTTAACTGTTTTTACATGTTAGTGTGTGCACATGAATAAGATTTTATGTAGCAACCATCAGCCTATACATGTATGTAATTGTATCTGAGCTCGTGTGCCTGTATGCACTTGCGATGGATTGTTTGCACATGTGAAAGTGGAAGTGCATCACGTGTAACCATGTAGGTGTGTGAATGAACAAGCAGCAACCCTGTTGCTAGGTAAAATTTGAACTGCTTCATTGTCAGTGTTCTGATTTGGTCTATAGTGCCACCAAGTGGATAATAATAGTAATGCAAATAGTGTTCCTCGTCAATAAAATGCAGCACGTAAGCCGAGTCTGTCTGCCAGGATGCTTGAGTCAAGCTCTTTTCTATAAGGAAGCCAAGTACCGACTGAGTCATGTCCAAGACCAAAGAGAGCTTAAGTCAAAACTCAGGTTTTGAAATTTACTGGAAGACTGTAATGTAACTATAATTTCGGCTCATTATATTATTTTGAATCGGTATTTGGTTGATGGGCATAATTTGACACAAAAACATTCATGCTAATCTAGACAAGTCTGAAACATGGCCCAAAGAAGAATCAGAAGCGACACGAACTAGTTGGACAAAAGATACTTATCTACAGTATACAACGAAACTGAATATACCCCTGTGCAATATTACAGAAATGTTAAATGATTAAAAAATGCATCATCTTACAACATTTGCATCATTTTTAAGTTGAAGTGTAGGGTTTTCGATCGTATGTATAATTAAAAACACACAGGTTAGATAGACTAACTTGAAAATACGCCACAAAGTATAACCTCAATACAACAAAATTGACTACACCTGTGAGTTCCAATTGAGGTTAATTGCATGAGCAAAGTTTTAAAAGGACCTCTGAACACCACCGCTTTCTCAGACACATTTGCAGCAGTAGTTAGGAGGTATAGAAAGAGCTATGCTACTAATAACAGAAGGTGCAGTAGCTGTCCTCAAAAAACTGACGCCATGCCCAATTCACTATTTACAGAAAATTGCACTGAAAAACAGATGGGTAAGTGCCTCTGACTTGGCACAAGGATTATCTTTGGTGAGTGGTGTTTCTGTGACTGATCACAGTGAGAAGGACATTGCATGAGGTCAGCCTCTATGGACGACAACCAAGAAGAAAACTGTTGCTCGCAAAACGACACAAAACTGCAACATTAAACTTTGCCAGAGAACATGAAAAGGAGCCTGATGAATGTTGGCAGCACATTCTTTGGTCAGATGAAACCAAAATAAATTTGTTTGGATCAGATGGGATCCAGCCTGTTGGGTGTGGACCTGGCCAGGACTACCACAGTGACTGCATTGTGCCAAATGTGAAACATGGAGATGGGAGTGTGCTGATATGGGGATGCAAAAGGTATAGGGGAGATGACACTTCCAGATTGCAATATGAATGCAAGTTCGTATACCCAGAAATTGAATGAAAAGATTCCTCTCAGTCTCAAGAAGCTTGGCAGGGGAGGAATTTTCCAACATGACAATGATTCTGAACAAAATGCAAAAATTAAGAGTTTTTAAAGAAGAGAAAGGTTAAGCCAATGACCTGGCCAAATTTGTCCCTGACTTGAATACAGTAGAACACTTTGGAGTATTTTAAAGTGAAAGGTAGAGCAACAAAAACCCCTGCAGTGAAGATCAGCTAAAAAGCATTATTTGTGAAGAATGGCAGAACATCTCTCCACGGATTTGTAAAAGACTGACCTCATCCATGCACAGGAAGATCAAATCTGTCATCAAAAATAAAGGCAAACATATATATCTTTTAATAAAGAAGAATGGAATCTCATTAACAAAGGGTATACTGACTTTTGTTGCACTTGGACCTTTCATTATAGATTAATTAGTCAAACATTTCTGTTTTTCAAATGAATTTCACTTCATTCCGCTTGGGCTTTGGTTTTGACATTTTTTGTCAAATAAGTGTGGTTAGCACCCCCTTGTGGATAATGGTGTAATGTTCAAGAAACTGGTCTCTGCCCAAAGTATGAGGGAGCATTTACGCCAGCAGGAAGAACGATGTGAGACTGACTCCAAGCAAAAAATACTTTTTTTTTTTTATAGTTTTTGAACAAAAATTGAAGTGTATGGCAAAGAGGATTAGTCTGAATCAGGTTTTAGCTACACAGAGAATATTTCATTGGTGGCTTTTCAAGGGATTTGTTGACAGTAAGAAAAATATAGAGTATCACCACAGTTATCCTTTAATTATAAAAAGCATGTTTTCGGTGTGAAACAATCCTGGCAATTCTGAAATATGACATCCAACCCTGTAATACTGTGGGTGTGGATGAGCTTTCTGTTAAATACAAACAAACTAAAAATGTATGAGTGACTTTATTATCCAAACCAATTATTTGAAGGTGAAAACAGGAGGTCAACACTCTAGAAATGTAGAAATAGAACTAAATAAATAGAAATGCAGAAACAAATTTGTAACAGAAATACACATTAGTTCAATTTAATAGTTGAGTAGTTTTACTCTTGACATTTAACACATCTGGAGCCACAAAAACAACAGTTTACTCTGATATATTTTTTATAGTTGCCCTATTGTTCAATTTCACATTTACATTTCACATAGCATAGTTTTCCATATTTATCAGCATAATAAATATGAATATACATCAGTGCAACTCATGTTCTTGCAGCACACCCAGACAGGTCATCAACAACATCAGGCTTACTCTCATTAATGTGGACAATTTAATTTAGTCTTCATGTTCCACATGTCTGCAAACTTGCCTTTTCAGTGTAGATACAAAACAGTAGTAAAAAGTGTGGGTAGAAGTTGGTGCCATGTATCCCATATCAAAAAGTAATGAAACTAAAAGCTTAATATATACAGTACGTTTTATGCTGCAAATTGTACTCCATGGTGCATTCATGGGTGTTTGGAACTGTGTATTGTTTATACACTTTATTGCTCCACTGATGTTTCACCATAGATGTATTACTTGTCCTCAAAGGCAAAATAACAGGAACAAACACATCTCCAAGCTGTTGCAAAATGTTTTGCACCATTGAAACAAAACATTAGAACAATGCATACAGCAGATCAGAAACTGTTGAAACGCTGAAAATATTTCATTCTTTTCATTTGTCTCAAAGAACGGGGTTCCTGGACTCAAAAGTTCCCCAATATTACGATCATCGTTGATATTTGTATCACAGTTATCTTCTCCAACCTGGGCCTGTCAAGGTGGGATCCGCATCACTCTCATCTCCCTCTGCCCCAATCTTTATTTTCCAATGCCTCTGATCCTCCCTTGGTCTCACATTGGGTCTGATTTGTGAAGTATGAAAACATATTCATTTCTTTCTCTTATCCTAATATCTTACCCTTGAGCTAGATTTTTTTTAAAAGTCCAAGGTCAAGGAAAATGTAGGACTGAAGGAGGATTTTGGGAAAGGCATTCTCAGTGCCAATAGAATCCCATAGGTGATGCAAATGTGCAATAGCACTATACATCTTTACTAACAACACAAAATAAATAAAAGCATTGCATCTCTCATATAGCCAATTTTCTGCTACCAGAGTCTAATAAAATACATATCGCTAAGTATAAATTAATAAACTGTACCACATGGAAAAATAACTAAATACAATCCTATACACAGGAACAACCACTAGAGGTCCAAACATATTAAACTTAGCCCAATTCATTCATTTTAATTTGGGTTTCTTTAATTTTAAGAAATACGTTTATAGTCTAAAGAAACACTCATTCCTCTTTTCTGTTATTTGACAAGTTGCAAAAAATATTTTCTTTTACTAAATCTTGAATTTAATTCATGCACCTGTGTGTGTGGTGCATGCAATGAAGAAAATTTCAGTTGATTTTAGATAGAATTGGAATGGAATTTACACAAGCAAATTATTTTTGAACAATACTTTTATGTTTATGTATGAGTTTTGTGCTTTTTTTAGTCCTACTGAAGAACTTTCTCAGAGCAAATATTTGTCATAGTTATGTGACAACTAACATTAATGATAGCACTTTCCCATTTAGGTGTGCCAGTAAGCCATGCTTAACAGCCTACGTGCACAGTAGCAGGCCCTAGCACTGGTACACTTAATGATTGATTGATTGAATGATCGATTGATGGATTAGTTGATCGCCAGAAAAAATAATGGGCAACTATTTTATTCAGTTACTTTTCTAGCAAAAATTATGTAAAAAATGCGTATATTTGCAGATCTAACTCTCTCTAACTAAAAGAGAAGATTTGATGCTGTTCTTTATCATGTGTTATGGTCAACTGAATAGGCTTATTTTAGGGTTTTGAACTTTTGGTCGAACAAAACAAGACATTTTTTGGACAATTTTTTGATGTTTCATAGACTGAAGAGCTAATAGAAAAAATAACTAGCAAATGAATCGAAACATCTTTAGTTTCAGCCTTAGAATGCAACCATTATTATTATAAGTTACAACAATGTGTACTGTTAAAAAAAAAGAAAAAAAGGTTAAAGGTTAAAGGTTAAAGGTTAAAAAAGGGTTCTTCCCAGCCTGCCCATCAGTGTTGGCAGTGTTATCTCCCTTGTGCCCAACTTCCGTAGATGTAACTCACCTTGTGGCGGACACAGGCCCAATTTGTGTACCCTACAATATAGTTAAAGATGTACAAATTGTGGATAACGATTAAGATTAGGTTTAGAGATACTGTACGTCGGCATAGGTTACAGAGACTGAATCTACCCTAACTTTATTCATCAATAATTAACCGCACCGCCCGGCGAGCACGCCTCAGTGGCTCAAATGGAGCACACCAAGAAGGGAACCGCGCGTCCTAAAAGTGCGTCGATTTAAACTGTCTACAGAAGGATGGAGAATATTTATCAAAATACCGACACTTTATTAGCATAAAGCTTCCGTCAACACAGAAAATCAAGACAAAATTTTGGTGATGACGTTTTTATACTAAAATCGCCCCCCCCCGCGTCGTCGTCAGCAAGGGACGAGGAAGGTGCTAGTTAGCCAGAGGAACCGCCAGTTAGAGGTAAGTTTAAAATGGCCTCACCTGTTGTTGTGGTTATTCTGTTGTTGTGGTGTCTGCGTCGGCGACACTCTGCTGTTGAATGTACAAGAATTGTTACTTGTATTTATGCCTGCGGTGTCCACTTCCTTGGCTTTGTGAAGCAGCCTAATCCCGGTTCAGTTTGAGATAGGCTAACTGAAGTCAGACTTTTCATAACAAGCCCTGCTTTTCAGAGCATCCTTTATGTCTTGGGTTTCTACTGGCATTAAATTGTTACTGGTACTCAGGTCAGCTAAAGAATGACAGGGTTGTGTCTTTGACAGCACTGTGTTGTTGTTGTTTATATCTTTAATCTTGAAGCGTGGTCCAAAAGGTTTTAATTGCAGTTTCTGGAAGGCATCATGACACTTGGCACTAGGTGGCACTGTTGGCACTAGGGTAGAGTTGTTCGCGGACAATCCGTTCGAAAGAGCGAATCTTTTGGGTGAACCAACCGAACCGAATCACTTCCTGAAAACAGCTCGGCTCTCAAGTCAGTTGCGAGCGAACGTGCAGTGATTCATTAATTCACGCGTTAATGAGTCATTAATTCGTTCGCAGGAATACAACTCACTGCGAGGCAACGTGAGTCTTATCCAGGGAGTGAGTGTATCCCTGTGGATGGATCAGTGACTGGAATCCATCTCAATGTGAGCGACTGACTGAGTGAGAAATTCAAGTCATTTTCTTCGCAGGAGGAACTGGGTTTTAAAGTAACTTTTAAAGTGTACTTTACTGATCCGGGAGGGAAATTGCTCTGCCACAGCAACACGTGTACAGTTCAACACAACACACGTCATTAGTAGTGTATAAAAACAAGTGACAATAGAACAAAACATCAGTGAGTGATTAGGGGCAGAACAAAATATATTTCGATGTCAACAAAATTATGAATAGCATTAAAAGATGTATATTACAGCAATAAATATGAATGACAACTAAATATACGTACATGTCGGCAGAAAATATGAATGGCAATGAATATATGAATGGCAGAACACAATACGAATAGCAGAGCAAAAAATGGCAAAAATGAAAAATATTCAGTGATAGTCATTGGCTCCTGAGACTCTCGGATCATTTCACTGTGATGGAATGGTGCCTACTCAGTGATTCGTTCACTGAGCGTACTACACAGTGAACACGAGTAATAGTCATATACTCAAACTGCCGCAATCAGGCCCAGCAACTTCAAGAATAATGCCGAACTGAAGATCAGTTAAAAAGACTTAAAAGTAATTAAAAAACCAGCATTCATCTCCAGTATTCAGTGAGCTTCCGGTTCCAGAAGTCGGGGATCATGAGGAATCTACAATGATCGGCCGTGGTTCAGTTCATTGAGTGGTACTACACAGTTGGAGCTCCAGTCAAGCACTGAACGATTCAGTGAACAAATCTTTTTAATGGACTGATTCTTGTGAGATAGGACACTGAAAAGAACTGCTTTGCACATCACTAATTGGCACATATTTTTAATAATATGTGATGAGTTGATTTTGAAAAGGCTTAATTGATGAAGTTCGCTTTTGGCTTCTCGTGAGGATTTGCAGCTTTTCTCAGATACATATCGTAAATTGTAACTGTGGAATTTTTGATTAAGTAATGTTGACTCTGAAGCTGTGAAACTTATATTGACCTACTAATTGCTAAGATAATCAATAGATTGATTTACAAAACAACAGTGACTGGAAGTATCCAATTTTATGTTAGTTTTATATTTTATTTTAGATCAGATTCTATGCTAGATTCCTTTGTTAGATATTTGGAACTAACGTGTCATCCACTAGCTACAAATAACTACTTAAATAATTCAAAGTATATATTAAAGCTCAGCTATACTGGCTGTTTTCAGATGTCCGTTTGTAGCTGTTTTTATTACAGTTGATTGAAAACCAGAAAATTAATCGACAACAAAAAATTGCAATTCAAACTGCATTTTTCAATTTAAAAACACTCAGCTGCTGTCCTCCAGGAAGGAGTATTCCTTTACAGCCTCATCATTTTTGGAGGATGACATTTTTACTGTGTTTGTTTGAGTTGCTGTATTGGCCTGACAGGTGAAATTTTGTAGCAAAAGTGAGTAATTGGATATTCAGTCACTATCTTTATGACTGTTATAGGTCCAGGCTGTTGTTATATCTTTCAGCTTCTATTTATGTACCCGGACCTCGCCTGCTCTTGAATGTACATGCGGTGTCTCATGTTTCACAAACAACATTTAAAGCGCAGGAATAGCCTTTAAACTGACGATGTGACCATTTTCTCATTTTCGATTTTCTGTCTGCTTTTGTCTGTTGGTTAAACCTTCCTCATGTTAGCATCAGCCGGGATGAACCATAACATAACTGTTTTTTAAAATTTAGGATAATGTAGTGGTTATCGGAAAATTCTGGGAAAACTTTGTACTTTGTAGCATTATGTTAATGTGTGGGTATCATAACATACTTTTTCATATTAACAGCTTTTACCAGATTATATTTCTTAGACTTCTTTGTGGGGGAATGCTTCAATGTGTCAACGTGGATGGATAAGATTTGAGATTTCTTTTTATGTTTTTATGCAGATTAATCAGTTCAGTTGAGTTGTGAAGCATTATATGAAGAGCTCTAAACATGCAGTAATTATAAACAGATACAAACAAGAGAGAAAAAGAGAGATGACTTTATCAGAGACAAGCACATGTTTACAGATGGTGAGAAAAACTTAATTTTGAATTGTTTCATGGATACCGCCCCCCACCCTAACACGTAAAGCACACGTCTGTCTCCCTAAGGCGTGTCACCAGTGCTTTGATCTCGCTGATGTGTTCACCCTGTTGCCATGAAGGGATGAGTGTCATTGTCATTTAACACACCCCTTGGGAAAGAAAAACAGCAGCGAATCCCAGATATTTGTATGTGGAAAGACACATGCGGGAATAATAATTTCACCATCAACACCGTCAGTTTGTGGCATCTTGGCAAAACATTTGTCCATCGCATCAACATCTGGCATCAAATTGATGCCAAACACCTACTTTGTGAGAACATCCCAACTTCCCCTGCAGTGTCAAGTATGTTTTTCCAGGCATGCTTTGTCAGCTTGATGAGTGAGTCTTGGTGAATTTCTTTTGAACTTGATAACCTCGGTGTTAACGAGGACGAGGGGCAACACGCCAAGTGGAGAGTAACCAATCAGTGGCATTCTGTAAAGATGTAGAGGAAAATGTATCCAGGTAAACTATTTATAGACGAGGTGCAGACAAGACTGTTAAATGCTGCCTGTTATCTGTGAGTCCTCTTTGATGTTTCAGTCATCCCACATCAGCAACGTTCTGCTTTTATTCTGAGGTTTCCTTTTGGTTTTTGCTTGAGCTAGAGGTTGCAGGGGTTATTACTCTGCAGAATGCTGCTTCTGAGTTTTTTAGTAATATCAAGTTAGCACCCTTGATGACCGTAGATGCCACAAATAGAAATATTGTTTTTAGTTGTGAGAGCTGTAAAGCAAAGAGGATTGTTTCCTTTCGAAGATTCTGTTGACTAATAATTAATTATTTTTTCTGATCTGTTCTCTTCTGCTTCATTTGTCTTCTTTACTTTTTTCTATAATTCGAAGTAAAAAAAGCATTGCACCATCAATAAAGAGTGATTGTTTGTGTTAGGATGGCCAATAGCGCATGTCCTGATCAGGTTTTTATGGTCCCAATCCCAGTCCGAGTCACTTAACATCAGGTATCTGCTGATTCCGATTCTGATACAATACATATATTTACCTAAATGTTGATTAAATAAGTGTCTGACACATTGGAAAAACAGCTGCAAACTACTGAATGTGGCACAACTGATTTCTTATGAGCTACTTGATCCAGGTAAATTCCTGGATCAAAATTAATAAATTGATAATCTTAAATTATTGATACGATATGAATTAAAGTTTGATAGGAGAATGTGACTTGTGAAGCTGACGTGAGACCATCTGCTAAAGAGAAGATGTATCAGTCTGTTGGATCTGTTATAACTAGAAAAACACTCAGTTGGTCTGTCATCAAGTTTCTCACGGAATTAATGTTAATCTTCAACAGCTGACATGACGATATGACGAAATGAGGAGCTGCTACCCGAATGTTTTGTACGTTACTAGTTTTTACTAATGAGAGAGAGAGAGAGAGTTCTGAGTTGGAGTTTAGTGAACCCGTGTATTTTGTCAATCTAGGTGTCAAAACTCAAGAGCCATAATAATTTTTCACATTCATACAATCTAATTTTCACTCGCATCCGCAGCAAAATGCTCACACTGCAGTTCCCAGTTGTCGTAAAGGAGAGCAGCTTTGCAGCAGCAGCAGGCTGAGGTGGAAAAATCACAGTAAGGTAAAGAAAGGATTGGATTTTGATCAGCTCTATTTTAGTTGACACTGATTCATTACAGTATGCCCGGATTGGCCCAGAGGCCAATCCTTAGTATTGGCATGGGACACCACTGGTGAGAACTTAAATTCTAGCTGGTATTTATTTATAAAAACAATAGCTCAAAAAACTGTAGAGTTGTTTTCATATTGTTACAATAGGTGCGGGAGCAATTTTCTAACATAGGAGTTTTACTCAGAACTCTGTAATCATGGAATCCCTGCATATCTCTGTCCAACTTTGATCTGAGCAGAGGTTTAACCAGCCACATTCCCTGAAAGCACCTGTGTGTTTGCAGGACCTTTTTTAAACTTTAGAAAAAGTGAGAAATGGGCTAACTTTGGGTCTGACCTATAAGTTGAAGTACAAATATTGTTGTGGTGGGTGGAATCAGCAGTAAACCACAAGTTAAAAAGGCAAAGGTCTATTTTAGTTTACTTTATTATTTACCTTATTCTGAAAAACCAAATGTATTCAGCAATACTCAGTTTATACACAACAATAAAAAATACAGCCACAAGTAGGAGGGGTTAAATTTAACATCTTCAAACTTCTGCAGTAGAGGGCGAGGTGTGAAGCCTACGTTTTACTTTGTTTACCCCTAGAGCATCAAGACTCAAAAGCTGACAGCTGTTTTGTAAATAGATCTGCAATTTAGTTCTGAGCAATTATTTTTGTTTAATTTTTTAGCTTTTAAAATAAGGCTGGGATGTGTTGTAATATTTTTCCCCTTTGTTTAAAAATTCACTGTGGGAAATTTTGTGCTTCTGCTTAAAATAATATTTGAGTGTTTTGTATATGCAAACCTTTATTTCCTATATAGTTTGTTTAGTTAACGTTCAAGTTAAAGTATGTTTTATTGATCCCTGTGGAGGACTTCTGGGACTATCTAGGCCAGCTGATCTGTATTGCTCACAAAGATACAGTATTTCATGGGACAGTCCCCGGGTAAACACCGAAGGTAGAGTATGGGCAAATGAACAGGTGCCCTTGTGTGTTGGAGAAGCAGAGGCTTTCACACTGCACTCCCAGGACATTTTGCACTTGTTTCATGCACTTCCTGGCCAACAAAATAGACAGGTCCTTCTAATTTGGATTAATAGACACTATTCTTAGTGCTGTAATTTTTCTTTTTTTGGTTTCCAGCAATTTAGAATGATCAGGGGTTGCTTCTTTGCTTACTTCCTACATGTCAGTCCTGCACTTTTTCAGCATGGCACTGTACCTTGTCTCAAGGCAAATTTGGTCTGGGTGAACTTCATACATGGCAGTTAAGTGTTTATTGTATTTGAATGAAAAAGTGTCTTAAAACAATGCTTTACATTCTGCATAACTACATGTGTAGTGATTAGAGAAACCAAAGAAACTGACACAGGATCATCAAAAAATATGAAAAACCACAATTTCTGTGTACATTCTATGTAGTTTCATCCATATCTGGAAGCAGTAAGTCAAAAAAAAATCTGGACTTGCTGTTGTGTTTTGAGGACATTTTTCCTTTCATTGGGCTTCAAGACCACAATAACCACAGTTGGTTTTGAGGTTTTAGGCTGTTCTAACCTCTGGAACTTTGTGTGAACCTACTGCCATTGGTGGCAATGAAGCAAGATGTCCACCAGAGCGCACCATTGAAATGGGATTGAATAGCACTCTTCTTAGGTCCTATATTTTCATGATGACATTACTAGTATCTCAGCATTGTATTATACTGTATGTTCACATCTTGTACTATAAAGTAATGAGAACATTTTTTTTTGTTGATATAGAGCTGATATTTTTTACTCATTGTGTAATCAAATAAGAGAGGCAGAAAAGCAATGACTTATATTGCATTAAATGATAACTGTTAATGAGCCATGCCTTAAAGATTAGGTTTTATACAAGCATGCCAAATACTAGCAGTTATTTTAATGCCCTTTTATTAATTACACCAACTTCGATTATGTGGAATATGCTGAACAATTCGGTTAAAACTTTTTCAACCACACCGATACAAATGATGTTAAAAAAATATTACAGATATGTGACATTGCCATGCAGAGGAGGGCGGAGGGGAATCGGTCTAAAAAGAGATTTAAGTTAAATTTTGAAGGAAACAATGGGGCAGGTGCAATTTAGGAGGCCAGTTAATATTAAAACCTTGCAATCTAAATATGTATTTTTATAAATGGGATACAACACAGCATAAAATGATTATACTGTATGTAAGATTAATCTTATGAGATTGTATCAAGAGAGTGAAGCAAAAACTCATGTCTTTATGCTCATCTTAGTGGCCCTGAAAAATGTTATTACCTCTACCAAGGAGGTCATGTTTCCCCTTGTCTTTTTGTTGGCTTGTTTTCTTGTCAGCAGAATTACACAAAAAGTACTGAACCAATTTGCAACAAACTTGGTGGAGGGATGGGGTGTTGGCCAGGGAAGACACCATCAAACTCATTTGTGCGGATCCGGTTAAAGGGGCGTATCCAGGAATTATTTTTTTTTTATCACTTTCCTTAACATTGCAAGATAGGGCATTTTTCAACATTTTCATCAATATTTGGCCATGGTGGAGGTATGCGCTCTACTGAGTGCCATTCCAGTTATTATTTTATTTCTGTGGTGAAAACACAAATATTACACTCAGTTGCCTGTTTATCAGGAACACTTAGCTAAAACTAATGCAGTCCTGCAATAAATCCTACCTTCATGAAGGTTATAATGTGCAGTTTTGGTTGAACACCTCTCTAAAACAGTTTCACCAAAAATTGAGTGTTATAAACCTTCATAAAGGGAGGATTTATTACAGGACTGTTGTATTAGACTGCATCGGTTTTAGCTAGGTGCGCCTAATAAAGTGGTAACTGAATGTATTTAGGCCAAAATCGTATAAACCCTATATTCAGGCATTCCATATTCTTACTACTCTAAGTGTGCCAGAGCTTCTACACAGGGACAACCCCCTGAGCTCCCAAAGAGCAGAGCTCTGTGTGACTCAGGCGACGGCTGCTCCTCTTGCTCTCTGAACTCTGGTGCTTCACCTTCAACTACGTACTAAGAGGGGAGGGAGCGAGAGGAAGGAAAGACGAAAGGAGGGAGGAGAGAACAGGGGAAAACGTGCCACATTAAAAGAGGAAGTTCATCCTCTGATAAACACATAGCTACACATCCCACTGGACCCACTGTCTGAGATGGCAGCCAGTGTTAAATGTGAGCTTGTCTGCGCTGCACCACTACAAGGGGAGAAACCGCATGGAATTCATGTTTTGTCCCTAGGTTGTACGTTTGAGAGTGTTAGAGGATTTTAATGCGCCTCTCTGTACCTCACAGTTTCCATTCAAGGGGCTCTCCAGACGCAGTGCAGCTCTTCACAGAAGACATGCATAATCATGGCAGAGGGGAGGGGATGAAACAAAGAAGAGATGTGTAAAGCGTCATATACATATGGCACCTTATATTGTACCCCTTTCAGGTATTCTTATGGGTGTTTTGGTTTTAGGTTTGATTTTTAACGTTGTTACACACAAAGGAAACAGCCACAGCTCAAGTACTTCAAAGGTACCCTGGCAATCCCACATAGAGAGACCACATATCAGTGGAGCATGTTTTGCTGTGCTGCACTGTGCTACAGACAGACAAGAGCTGTTAAGGAGAAGGGGAGACCGTGGCTTCTCATTAAAAACACTACTGTGTCCTCCACAGATTACACTAGAAGGGGAAAACTACACAGGGAAGACACCCTTGCCGTATCTACTGCTGAAAGACGCAGTGTTACATGATTGGAACTGTCAAATAAAGCATACAGTCTCAAAACAAGTGTTCACAAAAACTGAAACATTTTTAATGGAAATGATTGACAGGTTGTTTACAGAGAAATCTCAGTTTTCTTGATGTTTGGAAATGTCTACCTTTTTACGAAGGCTGCTTACTTTCAGCTTGCTGTTGCGCCGTACACCTGGTCAAGGCTTTTGAATGGATCCTTATGGTTAAAAGGCCAGAAAAGACCACAGTCTTGCACTGCATATACACATAGGTAGCACCCCAAGGCTGCATGATTTTTAAAAAGAAAAAAAAAAAAAAAAGTGAAGTAAGGGAGTTGTGTTTTGGAATACTTAGTGAATCCAGGGACCCCTTCATGGGGTTATGATGTACGCCTAAATGTGACCAAAATATGTCCTATGCATGCATTTTGCTGCTCACACTTGAGTCTGTCGGACTTGGATGCTTTGCTGAAGGTCATAACAAGCATGACCTCTGACCTTAAAATCTGCAGACTCTGTGGTCCTTTTGGTACACCTTACTTCTTTTTAAGGCCCATAGCTCATTAATCCTTTACACCAGTTCACAATTCATACAGAATGTCTTGAAGCTGCAGTTTCATCTTTGCAACTTTTGTCACATAAATATAACCAAGGGAGTAATGTATTGATTAAGCAAATTCAAGTGGCGAAAAGGAGATGTAAAAGATCTTAAATGTGCATACTGTAAGCTCTGTCAGTCCTATTTTATCCTGCAGACTCTACACAAAACTGTTTTTTGGATGAATATCTAACTTAGGATAGCCAGGGTGTATATTGTGCCTCCAGCAAGGGGTTCTTTGGAGAGTGCAGAGATATTTATTAGTGAAGCCAGGGGTGGTGCACTTTAATTTCCTGGTTTTAATGGAGAGAACCTCTGAGTCCACACGAGTCAAAGTCAAACTTTATTTAATGCTTTTCTTTTGAAGCTTTTGAGGGCAGTGCAAACTGAAAAGGGGACTGAAATCCCTACTTTTCACATGTATTATTTCTTATTTGGAGTTGTTTGTTGCTGCGGTCACAATTTAAAGGTGTAATTGGTAATTTCAAATTTTTTGTTTTTTTTGTTTTGGTTTTTTTGTTTTGGTTTACCATCTTTCACTGTCAGCCAAGATTAGAGATGAGCCTAAAATCACTTGGCAAGTATGCTTGTTTCCTACATTAATTCTTTGTCCAAAGGGACAGATAACAGACAGTGTCTTAATCCCTTTCGTCATAGTGTGTGGTCACTGTATATGAGCAGGTTACTAATCGCTGTTTTCCCCTCTACTTGGATGAGTGAGCGAGAAATGGTTGTCTGCTGCAACTCAGGGCTGAGTTGCGTGCATAAATAAAATACTGTACCATACCGTGACATTATCTAGGGCAGCTCTACTCTACAGCCAATGTCCTCTTACAGTAACCGTGGTGCATGCAACTCGCTGCCACACAGTGACTTGATTCGGAGGACTGCATGTGACAGTGGGGTTGGCACACACACGGACATAAACTCATTGTCGCAATTAACGCGGATCACACTTGTACATACATACACACCTGAGACCCACACAGTCACAGCATAACTGGTAGGTCACAGACCTTTTGTATAGAAACCATCAGGAGTTAATTGCTTGTTTTAGTATTTTTTTTTTTTTTTCTTTTCAAGCTTGGTTTAAGTGCAGTTTTTGGTCATCGGTTAGCAATGCAATTTAGTACACCGTCAAAGAGTCACAGAAGTGGAACAAGTGTAAACATGGTAATTGACCACCATACCACAGCTGCATTACCCAGAGCCGCCTCTGGATGGCAGTGTCAGGCTGTGCTACCCCCGTTAGTCTCAGCTCTCTCATTAGTGAGGTCTAGCAGGCCCCCTCCGACATGTCTCATAAATGTCAACACCAATACAGCAGGGGACAGTGGGCCTGGATGTAACAAACACAGACGCCATGAAAGTCCACTCTGTCTGTCAAATCAATCACCCGGGCAAGCTGCATGTTCACACCTCGCATGGAAACTACCTGCAAGTTGGCATTTGGCTAGTTTAAAGACACAAAGAATAAATCCCTGTGGGGTTGTTTGGAATTATTTTGATCTTGAATGTAAGATGAACATACAGTGTACAGACTTTGGTACTGGTCTTTGTAAATTCCTATATCTGCATGTATGCGTATACCTATAGTATGTCTCTCGAAGTTATTCTCACCTTGCTGTGGTCAGTAAGTCCCCTTCACTATGCCCCCCCCCCCAACGTGCCCTCTCCTCTCTCCTACTCCTCCGTTTCTCCTTTCCATTTTCTTCCCTCTTCTCTTTCCCATTATCAAGCCATGTGCTGCTTGCACTCTTTTCCATTCTCTTCCAATCGGGCCACAGGAGCAGGTGTATTGGAGATAACTTGCGCTGTGCTTTGTTTTCGCCCTGACACTGTCATTAATCATTGCCCAAGCCACACTTCAACATATAATAATAAGGACTGGCTGCTGTGTGGGGGCTGCCGCCCAATTGCCTTTCATTGCACGGATGCCAAATTGGAGGTGAACGGCCATAGCCAGACACTACTCCCCTGTCCCCAGACTGTCTCATCATTTAGATATTTATCCATCTCAGCCTTGTCTGTGGAGCTTCTCCCTGCCCTCCCAAGAGGCCCAAGATTGTTAGGGGGAGGATCAGATTTGTTGCTTAGGCTTTTTGGCTTTGATTCTGTGCCTATAAGTTAGGGATTAGAAGCAAATTTCCCACAGGGCAGTGCTGGATTTGCTGGTGTTTAACTGTTTAACCTGTCTTAGTCTTGTGTGGCAAAGGGGTGTGGGCGGTGGTGGGAGGGAGAGGAAGCAGGGTTTGGAGAGAGACTGGTCAAGAGGCCCAGAGAGACCCATGTGGTTTAAGCCAGAGCCAGGCCAGCATTGATAAGAGAGGATGCCTTATCCATCACATCTCCAGTGGAGTTGTTAGAGTACTACAGTATATGTGTGTGTGTGTGTGTGTGTGTGTGTGATTGTGTGTGTGTGTGTGTGTGTGTGTGTGTGTGTGTGTGTGTGTGTGTGTGATTGTGTGTGTGTGTGTGAGAGTGGCTTCCCCTGAGCAGGACAGAATAATAAATCTGAATCATATTGGTCCTCCTTCAGTTACAACTGTTGTCTTGCCTATAATACACAACCTGAAAATATGTAGTTGCAGTATAATTTGCCAATAGGCCAGTGAGTCGTCAGTTATGTGAGGGCTGAAGACATATTTACAGGAAAGTAATCTTTGGATCAAGTTTGACCTTGATATATATATATATATATCAAGCCTTATATTATATTTATTATTTTGTGTTACAGATTGAGTCGTTTTGCTGTATGTTAATGTAGTGTGCAAATGCTTGTAACGTTTACCGGTAGTGATAGAAGATAAAGATAAAACAAGACAGTGGTTGAAAATACTCAATATGTTTTTTTGCCTCCAAGGTAGATGAATTTGAAAAAGCAAGAATTTCAGTAACTGATAGAAAAATAAAATAAGTTTTGTAATTGATAATGAATATACTGTAGATATACAATGCTGCAGATACGATATGAGGGTTCATAACCAGTTAAAAGGTCCATGTTCTCAAGCTGCTTATTGACTGAGGCAGGCTGGTGCTTGGTTTGGGTCTGGGGTCAGGGTTTTGGCTGTAGCCACCCTTTGTGGGCTGTACTCCGGAATGGACAGGGGTGCAGACCAGCAGGAGGATCCCTGTCCTGTCAAACATAATCCAGGCGGATTATGGTGATCTGAGGGGAACTTTGGAGCCTTGAGCATGAAGGTGTGCTCTTTGGGCCCTGCCATCTTTACTTCTACAAACAAGGGCTAAATCCTAAGGAGTGAGTGGTCTGGGCTTTGATCTCAACCATCACCATTGCTGCTCACCTACTTTGCTCAGTGCATAGGTGTATTAGTAAGTGATGTTAGACAAGTGAATGTCAAGAAAGACTGGAAGACTGGCTGGACATTGTTGCTGCGCCCATTAGCTCTGATCTTAATGGGTTAGTGTTTTTAAGATCAAGCTCAGACCTGCAGAAAGGTGAACTCACATTATTGCTACAAACACTCATTCCATAAAAAAAGGTATTAATATTTCTTTTACACCATCATTTCAGCAGTTTGACACACATCAACTCACTGTTCTATTCTCGCAAATGGTCTCATTTTGCACTTTGAATCTCTGTCTAAACATATCTTGTGAACTTGTATATTATTCTGACATGTAGACGGTAAAGAGCTCCATGTCTCCTTTGGTGCTGTAGAAATATACTGCAAAACCGTATTGATCTTTAATTAAAGAAGCTCTTAACCTTGGCTGGGCAGAGGACCCCCAGGCCAGTGAGTTAATTAATGTACTAATAGTCATAATATTTGTGCTGTGCGCGGGAGGTACATAAAAGATTATCTATTGTATGAGCAGTTTATCAGCCCAATGATGCTAGAGCCCCGTGCTGTGCGTATATCAATATTATGGGCAAAAATCTGCAATACAGACAAGAAGAAGAGGGAGAGTTGGTCTTTTAATATCTCCCTCGGTTCATCAGCAGTTTAGCAAGGCCCTGTTTTACCTCCTGGGATTCTCCTCTGATCGTAACCAGGCGGCATCGATGGACCTTTACAGGCACTAATGCTTCGGTACCTTGACAACACACAGAAGCTATAAGCCCACTAAAAGATCCACTTCTTCTCCAGATGAGTAAGGGGTCCCTCTCCACCGTTTACCCTGCACTGCCAAGGAGGGTGTCTCATCCCTGGATCAAAACCTCATACTACTGACCTTTCAGTTGCTCCCACCAACCACCACACCCCCTCATAAACAGGTCCCACTGAGGGAGGGAGGGAGGGAGAGAGGGAGGTAGAGCGAGAGATCGAGAGAGGGGGAGAATGCATGTATGGGGGCCCAGACACACTGTGATATCACCCTTTATAGCTGTATTGATTTCCTCTCAGGATGCAACTATTAACATTGAGCTGCTATGGTGGCTGCTGCTGTGTTGTTCTCTGCAGGTAAGAATACTGGCTCACACCCTCGGCCTTGTGGATTGTGTATATAGGGGGGAGAAAGTGGGTGGGGGAAGCACAGGGGAGGCACATGCTTTTATAATTAAGGTCAGCTGGGATGCATTACAGCATTTGGAGGTGTTAAAACGGGCCCTCCTCAGAGAGTATGTTGGCATTGCCCACGCTCGTAAATTAGCCACGCTCCCTGCTGATGTTAGGAACAGGAGATGGGGGGAGGAAGAAGGGAGAAGGGGGGGCTAAGTAGATGATTGGATGTAGACATGAGGTTGGATATGACTGTATTGGATTTTTATTCAATTTCTTTTCTTCCAAATCATTTATATGTGGGTGTTTAAAAGGAACCAAAACGAACATGCTACAGTTAAAACAAGTGAAGTCCAGTGAGGTCCTGTTTGCTGCAAGCAGCTTGTTAATTTCAATTAATTATGCAAATGGATGCCTTGTGGTTTACTCAGAAAAGACTGAGCCAATACTACAAAATATGCTTTATCCTAAGTTTGAAGCTAAAGTATCTCTCGTGTTCAAACTACATAACAAATGATGAAACATTTGGTATGTTTGTGAGGGGATGAAATTAGACAGTAGTGGTGCTGTCAACTGGACAGGTGTAATCAGACAAAAAAGATAAATATTTCTCGAAAGCAATGTATGGTAAATGCATTTATTAGCATGTTATCACTTTCCATAACATTAAGGTATACAGTATGTTAGGTCCTTCCTTCAGTGGTTTGGTCATATTAGCACCATCATTTCACTGCACATTAAACCCCACAAAACCTTCCAGAAAAGTTAATTCATGGGCAGAAAAAGTTAAGTAGTGGGCAGGTAAGTCAACGGATGCTCTCACAGAATGAGCAGAGGTGTGAGTGCGAGGTCTCTCTGGATCAACAGTGGCTCCAATGAGGCGGGCAAAACAAAGCAGGGCCCTTCAGATTCACAATGGGGACACTGTCAGCAAGGACAAGGGAGGGGAGAGGGAACAAACAGAACACAAGAGTTTCACAAACAACCCGTCATAAGGCATTCAACAGGACAGGTCTGACTGGGACACCCAGCTCGCACCCTGCGCCAGGGGTAAGGCAGGGGTCATCTCTGGGATGCATACTAGGAGAAGTAAGACATGCTGAAGGAGTGGGGGAGAGAGAGTAATGAGGAGGAAATATCAGGGCTCCGTTACACGGCATCTTCATATTGCCGACTTCTGACATGCAAGGTCCATTGTCTGAAGTTGGGTTTAAAAAAGATGTTATATCCTAGTTAGAAACAAAAGTGTTTACCTGAAAGACACAGTTTTCCGCTTTCTAAGAACGCATGTTTCATAGAGATGTTAAAGGTGAAACTAGTGGCTTTATTAATGTTTAGTAAATAAATTATTGTGGCTTTATAAATGAGAAAAAAAAGCTATTAAGAAAAACTTTAGGGTTGCAAGGTTGTGAAAAATCCATTTTTTTGGCGTATATCCTTCATGAGCACAATTTGCTTCCTCTTATTCACCTCTTTAATTTATGAGGAAAAAAACTCAAAGGCTGCAGCTACCAGTAATTTTCATTGTTGATCAATCTTGATTAATCGATTTAATAGTTTGGTCTATAAAATGTCAGACAGTAGTAAAAAATACTCATTACAAGTCTCCAGAGCTCAAGTTAACATGTTCAGATGTGTTGTTTTGTCTACCCAACAGTTTAAAGCCCAAACAGGAGAGGAAGTTTACTATCATAGAACATTAAGACACCAGCAAATATTCACATTTTAGAAAATGAAACCAAAGAATTTATGGCACTTTTTGCTTAAATGATTAACTGATTACCAAAATTGTTGCCAATTTGAGACCCCTAAATTGCACAGTTCCTGCAGTACATTGGGACCAAAATGCATTTAGTGGCTGATTACTGATCTATAAAGCAAGAATAGATCATACATTGATGATTGATGAAACATTGCTCTTTAAAGAAAATAGTTACTATTTGAAATTACCATTAGTACAAAACAGAATTTGAAATACTGTGTCAGTTCTGTTCTTTTTAAAAGCTTGTTACGGCCTTATGATAAGGTAGCCTGTTGCATTGCTTATAAAATGTTTGACTCAATAGTTAAGGAAAAAACAGTATACGACTGAAAAAATCTCCATTTTAATGACAGTCATTATTGTCATCTTGATTTTGTGGCATTGATTTCAGTTTTTAGTTTATATTTCTAGCCTACTTTGACAGCTTGTAGATACCCAGGCATCGCTCTGACCATCCTGGGACTACACTAAGTGCCAAAAACCTGAACTGACCTAGTCTCTGACTATCGCTTCTTTTTTAATCAACTGGCGTCTCTTTGTGAATGACAAAAAAAAAAAACACGGTACACAATAAATTCACATTTGAATTCACAACAGATATCAAAATCATCATTTACACATTTTTAAAGGAATTATATTTTTATTTTTCTTCTATTTTAGTTTTTTTGAATTGATCAACATTTTCTTGTGTATGGGAAGTATTTAAAGGTTGAATCCACACTGAATCATATAGGACACATTGCCAATTTCATGTCCTTTGACGGTTACCATAATTACCATCTTCCCGTGAGTACATACCATTCACCTTGTAATTCAGATTAGGACAAGGACTATTATTGTGATAGCTGTGACTTTGCGAAATGGGATGTGACTAAAACTTTTGAACCAACATAGAGCAATGCAGCAGCAGCATGATTTCGCAGTGTTTTCTTTTAATTGTCTAATTCATGTTTTGGAAAGTGGTGTTGTTCTTCCTTAATTGATTCTAAAAGAGACTTTGCTGAGAAATCATCACGTGTTGCTAGATATTTCTCTTGAGAGTAATGATTATAAGAAGGATTAGAGAGAGAGAGTACAATGAGGAACTAAGCATAGAGTTCCAGATTATTTTCACAGATCATTGCATTGCTTGTTGCATCTTTACCTTGCCAGGTTCACTGAGCTTGCACTGCATTACCAGGTTGGCGTATAAGACTGCCATGCAAACCTTTGAAAAATGGAAGGAAATCTGTTGTACAATGCTGAACTGTCACACACAAAAATATAGATATGGGCCTTAACCTGCCACCGCTGTTCACAGGTTTTTAAAAAAAATTTTAACACCAGTATTTATTTGACCATTATGTTAAATTGTCCCCTGAAAGCATCACTTGGCAGCACCATCCTCTGAATCTCTTTTTGAGCACTTAAGTACACCACTGGGGGCTAGTGGGTTCCATTGACCCAAAATGGTCGCCTGAAACTGAATAAATAAGACTGAGTCCCCTTTTTTGGGGTGCAGGGTTAAAGAAACAGCTTTCAAATTTTGTGGGTTTTCATGCACGTTGTTAGTGGTGCTATAAAGTTGTGACGTGTACCTCAAGGACATGGTTATGTTCAATGTAGTATTCACCACTCTCTTTGCATTCTAGAAATACTGATTACATCTCAAAGGTCCGGTTTTGACCTCTCAAGTTTTTGCATTTTAAGTAGATTCTGTAATGTATTTCGTGTTTATTAGTCGACCGTCTTTGATATGAACTTTCTGGTATGCTGACAAGTTCAATGAACACTACAGAGCATAGGGGATCAGTATATATTACATGAAATACTTTTATATCCCTATGCATTTGTATGATGTATACGTTTTGAGATTCTGAGTTCAGACGTTCTCTGCTTTGTGGTGCTGTTGTGATCTTGAGGACTGTTGACCACAGGCAGGCAGCCATAAAATGAGGGGGCCTGACTCTGTTGGGACCACCTCTATTCATGGCCCCGGAGCCACTGGATGCTAAGTGGCAGCCGGAAAATCACAGCTGTGGGTTCAAGCACGGCATATTAGGAGAGAGAGTACGGCCCCAAACAAGGGTACAGTACAGCACGAATAGAATACCTATGGCAAGTGGACGTTCTCACTGATTCTGTGTATGTCGCTTTGCTCCTGTTGAGGCACCTGCACTATTTTCACAGGTTTAAAAAAAAAAAAAGGAGGGTTTAGGAATACCTTCTTTGTTGATAACAGTCATGATTTCATGAAATTCTGATGTTTTCCAGTATGCTTTTGTGTGACAGGTTATGCCAGTTGTTACAAATACTTACTTTAAATCTGTTTAGTTTAGAGCAAAACCATGCCAAATAAGTTTCTCAAGTCTTACTTTTTTGCTTACACAAAGAGACACTTGGTCCTTCATTATACTGTTTGGACAGAGCCTCACCATGCGTTTTTGCTGAATTTCAGGGACAGGACATTTTTCTACAGCAATTTGCACTGCTACAATTACAGCGTTCTGGTACAGATATAGTGTCAACCCCTCCTCCTTGACCTCTGCCCTTTGCGAAGCAGTTGAAAGTGTGTTTCCTGATTAACGACTTGCTGAGGCACCTTGTCCTCCCAAACTGAGGTGACAGTCTCCTAGGCTCTTTATGGAAATTAACTGCAAAACATAGCCAATTAGATCTGTGTTATTTAGAACGACTCAGCTTTTCGCCCTGAATAAAAGCAGGCCCAGATAAGACCTGTACACTCAGACACTGCAGCAAAATTTATGTGAAGTTGGTGGCCTGCCAGTAAGCCAGTCCATCTAAAATGGGGACATTAAAAGGGTGAAGGCAAGTTTTTGTATTGCCTGTAAATTATTACAGAACAGAACACAGGGATTACAGAGCGGGGTTTGTGAATAACTTTAGAGACAATTATAAATTGAACACATTACAAGTTGGAAATGTTGATGTAAGATGTTTTATTTGGGCAAAGTAGCAAAAGATTCTTATCAAACACTATCCGTGATTTGAATGTTTTTGGCTCTTGTTTACAGCATAGTTCATGGAAAAAATTTTCCCAGGTTCTGCACCTTGTATTCGTATGTGTAACTGGGAATTAAGCATCTGTATAACGTCTTTTCACGCCACCAGCTAAAGATAGGGCTCTTAGCCTGATACGCTGTCTTAATTTTCTCTTTCTCAGGTCACTGCAGAGAGCGACGGCATTAGAGTGAGGAGGAGGGTCCTTACTCTATGTGCAAGAATACACTGTGGAAGTTGCAAAGGGCAGAGTCTCTAGGAAATCTACTCTTTCTTTGAAAAAATGTCACGGGAGAGATAGGAGATTGGCACCACAAAGAGCCCAAAATAGCACGGGCTGCTACGCGTTGTCAGACAAGATTTGGGCTGAGACATTGACTTTTGTTCTGCAAAGTACGGGCCCCTGAAAGGGAGACGGGAGGTGTAAAAATTGTGATTTCTCCTCTTCCCCTGGTTATGTGCAATATATTACCCTCCTGATAATGCATGCTACTCGGACTGAGGTTTGTAACGTCACAATTATTCCTTGTCTACAACAAAAGAGGTTTTCTTTGGATTGGGATAGAGGTGTGAACTGGGTAAATATGGACAGTAGTGTTTTTAGATGAGAGGAATCAGCGGTTACAGCGGTAGCTCTTTATCAAAGGTATAAGGCCTGTCATAACAGTTCTGCTTTCCCATAACTCCAGTGCGCCCACATTCAACATTACTTCCCTTTGCCTTCCCCATGATAACAAAGGCCTCATATATTTTATGCAGGTTTGCCCCTTGGCCACATAATAGGATTATGAATAATTTCTTCAAATTTACAAAAACAAATCACATGGCACAGCTTAGAGTTTGCTAATAATTTCTCCATAGCTGATAGATCAAAGCAAAGTGCAGGGACTGCAGAGCCAGGCAGTAGGTTGACCCTGGTCAGGCATTTTTAATGAAAGGGTTAATCTCCTCAGAGGTGACTATTCAGGAGCAAGCAGTGTGACCAAATGAAGAATTCAGGTCTGGGATAAGAGGGAGAATAGTGGTTTTGAGGGTGCTGTTTGGTGACAGCAAGGAAGCTCTGAGGTAAAACTGTGTGATGGTGTATTTGAGCCCATCTGACCAGACTTCCTCCCCAGTCCAATTCCTAAAAGAAAGAGAAAGGTGGGAAAAAAGTCAGGCTGTTTGAAGAACCTATGGCTTACAGGCCCACGGCTGTTTCATGGATGAACACAAACAAACCTGCTCTATTGGCTCTGAAACCCCAAGAAAGAAATCCCTATAAAACGCACACAAACACACAGGCATGAGGGTGGGTGTGGGCATACTCATACACAGAGACCAATGGGGACACATGCGCGCACACTCACACACACACTTTCCCATTAGGACAATTGCTGTTTCTCTCAAAAAGTACCTGAATGTACTTAGAGTCCTGGCTGTTGGGGATAAACTTTGTTGTGAAGCACCTCTTGTGCTGCTGTAAGCACACATGCCCTATTGTGAGTAATTAGACTTGAATACCTTCCAAAAGGAGAGAGGGAGAGTGAGAGTAAAAAAAATATGCTTTTGTAAATGTATAAGCCTTGGCTGGTTAAGGAGGTTTAGAAATCTCATCATGACAGTGGCAAAATGGGCCTCTTAGTAATTAGGAACAAATGAAATTGCTTATCACTTACCGAGTTACTGTGCCAGCCATTTGGCTGCGTTCAGAGGGATTAATCAGGAGGCTATTGACATTACATTGTTCCACAATTATCATTCATACGTTTTATGGTAATTGGGCATTTTTTCACAGAGGAATTAAGGTGCCTATGTAATTCTAGACAAAATGAACATATGCAAATACAAACATTAATCAAATCCCTGGAATAACGCAACAACATTTCAGCTGCTGCTAATCATGCAACAAGGTACTGAAATTAAACATTAAAAATGAGGATATCAGTCTTCTCATTGAGAGAAACTGAAATGCCATGTTAATAATTCATTTATATGAATGATGATTATTCATATGGAGTTGAAGATATATTTGCGCCTAAATTAATCTGTGATTAAAAGAATAGTGAGGTTGATACAGCATCATCTAAATGTTTGTAAGTTGGAAATATGTGACAGATTTATCATCGCTATAAAAGTAACAGTTCATTTAAGATTTCTTCATAAGCTTGGTTGCCTTGTTGCATTAAACCTTCTTATTGGGATAAGAACTAGCCACAAAGTGACATCGACCTAATAAAACCAGTGAAAACCAGTGTTCTGAATGCAATCAAAACTAAAACGTAACTCCTCCCCTGTGCTCTTTTTCCAATACCTTCACCACAGTTCGTACATGTGAAAATTACATGTCATTGTCCTAATGGCCTGGGGGGGTTGATAAAGGAAGACTTTGCCTAATGCTTCTATAAATGTGTTAGGCAAAGTCCAGCAGGACGTAATTGCATCTAATATATTTACAAAGGATTGATTTCCCTCCCACGACCCACCCACCAGGCAGCAACAAGCTGTGGTCAGTTCAACCAGGTCACTCCAGATGAGTTCTGTGTCCACTCTGTCCTCTTTACACCAAGTAACAAGGCTGAGCAACGGAGACCATGGAAAGTATTGGAGTGCCGCTTAATGAGGTAATTAGTCAAAGGGCATGACGATCTTGGGAGGCTAATACCTGTGACCTCTTGATCCTGGATTCCCGACACACCTCTCTGGCGACTGTACAGGAAAGACAGCTGCAAAATCCACATAATATCACATTGGCCAGACAATTCAGCCAGTTTTTACCAAGAATGTGTGATATTACACTTCAAGAAAGGAGACTTGGGACTCAAGCTGAGCAACCCCCTGTTTCTCTTCTTTTTTTGGCTTAATTACTCCCACAGTGCAGTAATGGGCTTGCCCCCTTTTCTTCCCTGAAGAAAAATAAACCTTTGCAAACTTAAACTTCTTCACGTTTACTTAGAGAAAGAAGTTCTAGAGAATTGACAAAGGCAGTGAAAAAGCACAAGAAAGGAAAAAGGATGAAGAACACAAACCAGGTTGATATTTTTTCCCTCTCCCATCCTTTTCTTTTCTTTTTATCAGGTTACGTGACTGGAGGCTTCATTAATCACCACCTCGACAGCCTCTGCCAGGGGGAACTAACTGCATTTGGCCCAATTAGGCGCTGTAGAGACAATAGGAACAGCACAAGTTGTGCCTCTATGCCAGGAGCCAAGCTCTGCCTCTCTGTCATTACCTACAGAAAGGGAAAAATTAACCCCTACTAGTTTCCCTGCTTTCCTCCATTGATCCGAGGCTTTTGTGGAGTCTCTGGAGTATGGCAGACAATTACAGATATTATTACATCTACATTGATTTTTTTTTTTTTTTTTTTTTTTTTTTTTTAAAGAGAGCAGAGTGTCTCGAAGCAATTAAAAAAATTACAGTTCGGAAGTGGGCCAATTAAAATGCCCCCAGCCCTGGAGGGTGGCAGCAGTGTTGGTGGGGAAGGAGGGACAGCCTTGACTGTCAGAATGTTGCAGCTTTTTGAGACAATAGTGTGCAGTTTCACACATGCTTATGCAAGTGTACAAATACACAGGCACACACATTCAAAATCCTGTTCTTGGTTTCGTCAAAGAAAAAACTTTCAAGCATAGTGAAAGAAGTCTGAAACATGGATTAAAATACTTGTCAGTTTACACATAAGTCCATAAAAGTTTTTTTTTATTGGCCAAACCTGCGCCGTTCATTGAGATTATCATTAGCCCAGAAACAGCTGGTGAAACTCTGACTATTCCGTCGGTATGTTTTGGTCTAACTTCAGCCTCAAATGAATGTCTGTCTGTGTCCCTATAACTATTGTGAACAGAACGTTGTCAGGTTTACTTTGTAAAACATGTAAATTAGTAATTGAATGTCATCTCAGCAGCTTATTAATGGCATTTTTCTGAAAGTGTCGGGCATGTGTTAGTACATTTCTCAGCAGTATTTTAGGATGTGGTTGTATTTCTGTCCTGATGTAACTTTTCCTTTGGGTGTATGAGTGTGCTTTTACACAGGTCCCTCATAGTATTCATCTGAAGTTTTTTCTGACACATGCTGTTAAAATATCATACCTTCGGCAATCAGCTCTTCTGTCCTTTTATTTGTCCGACCAAACCCTGAAACTCATGCAAACTTTGTCACCCTCCTTCTCTTGATCTTTCTACATCTATCTCTCAATCTCGTTTAACGTCTCTCTCCCTCATTCTGTCACACGTGCACACACGTACACACTTGGGCCTTGGTGTTGCTTTCCCCCATGGAGCAAAGTTGAACTTTACCATGGCCATCTGACCAGACTTCCTGAAACAACAAAGAACGAGAGAATGCTAATTGGAGTTACGGGTAGATGGGAGACTGGCTGTGCAGAGATAAGGGATCAATGTGATGCAAATAAAGCCAATTGTTTTCTTGCTGTGCAATTAGCAGGAAAGGAATTGCCGTGTGTTATTGCTGTGTGTGGTAGTTTACTAAAGCACTCATATTGTACTTGCACACTTACCTGGCCTTTTTGTTTTGGTGGGCTCTGGGATTATTCAAACCAGTTTGTGACTAAGGAAGTAAACAATACCTCCAAATAAAAAAAGATGTCTTTACAGAGACAACTACAGACTTTGAAACCAAAAAAGAAAAGGTACAGTTTAAATAAAACTGCATTTGGCGCAGGAGGAAAAAGGACAATCAAAATGTGGTTCTGAGCTGCAGTCGTTTTATCAGCCGACATGCTGCATGTGTTTGAAGTGGAAGATCACAGTTTCTTTAATCCATGGAGCATTCAAATAAGTTTTTCTCTCGGATTAAAAACACTAACAATAGCAGGCAGTTAAAAACAAACAGCTCCCAACAAATGGCGACGAAGCTGAGGCGCTCGGCTTATGGGTAAGCTCTACATACATCGTGGTCTGTTTCATTAGCTGAAATGTATTATTATTGTTTATCTATTGAGCTTCCTGATAAAAACGAGCCATGCTTCCTCTTTGGATTACAGAGTTAGAAAGGTTCAGGGGTGGCTTGCCAGTGTAATCCACAGAATTCTTTTCCAACAACAACAACCTCCGGAAGATGGGAGAAAAAGGAGAGTTTTCAACACCTGAACACCATGGCACATTTGATTAAAGAGGGCTAATTTCAGTATATCATCAAAGGGGAAAGGAGCGTGGGCTGTGTGTTTGTAAGAGACTTGTGCATTGCAAATTCGTGGCAGCTGTTTAAAGAAAA
The DNA here is from genome assembly GCF_016859285.1 of Xiphias gladius. Lineage (NCBI taxonomy): Eukaryota > Metazoa > Chordata > Actinopteri > Istiophoriformes > Xiphiidae > Xiphias > Xiphias gladius. The sequence goes on from NC_053409.1 coordinate 16,741,303, forward strand.
AAAATTCAGGAGTAATCTCATGCAACCCTAAATTAGGGACATGAAAATACTGGACAACGCATCCTCAAAGACTGGCATTCAAAGGCTTTTTATTCATTCCTGATGTAGGTGCTCACACATGACAAGTTGGATTGGAGAATAAACTTGACAGTAAGATGGCCTTAAATGTCACGTGCTGGCTGGTTCATTGTGATGACCCTAACCTGGCAGATGTTTTTGGTGCATTTATATGTACAGTAGTGCTAAATTAGGTGCATTATTAGCCAGATAATGCACTTACTTTGTATAGTTGTAGCTACATCGGGAAAAAAAAAAAAAAAAAAAAATTGCCTGCATCATGTAAACTTTCTGTAAGGTCGATTTTTTTAAAATACACATCTCTGGATTTAGAGGAGCGCTGAAAGCATAGTTTAAAGTTTTCCTCATCTAGATTTGCTATCCAAGATCCACACAAATGTTTAATAATGTTGTCCAGCTGTCAGAAATGCAATTCATAAGCAGTAGTAAATGTGAAATACACATCAGAAAGACGACGATGATAACCAGATGAGCCTGGGCTGGGTCAGGTCCAAGCAGATCAGCCAAGCCTCACATTCCACCAGGGGAAGATGGAGGGACGGGGAGGGTTGCAGCTATTTTGGCAGAGGGAATATTCGGAGATATAAGTGAAACGGTTGGCTCTTTTCATAATGAAATATTAAAAATTCACCGGGAATTGTCGCATTGGGTCCTTTTTTTAGTGGCTGACTATGAAAGCTATTGGTTACAATTCAGCAGTTATATATTTATGATGAAGGATTTTAAGAGAGCTTACCTAAAACTGTGTAGAACATTCCTTTGGGTTTTATTCAGACTAAGCTGTTAACAGACAGCTGTGACTCAAATTTACACTTTGAGCCCACAATCATTCATAACAGTCACCTCTGAAAAAAGCCCCCTACTGAACTTAAATGCCCCCCCCCAAAAAAAACAGGAAAATTTAAATGAAATTATGGGACCTGTCTCTCTCAACAGTCAGTGTGATGACATGCTTTCAGATCCTATTTGGAAGGGTTTGAATGTGATGAAATGTAAATGACCCGATGCACAGAGGCCCAAATGGGAAGCTAGATTCTACATGGGTCAAAGACAGGAAGACTATAGAACTGAGATAAACGGAGGGAGGAGGAGGGAGAGATTCTGATTTGAATCGTTTAACAGTGGACACACCGTGCCACTTGCATTATGGTGACTGTTGCATCAAGGGGCAACGCAAAGGGGCCCCTTTTTTTGCTATGCACCCCAGGGTTTTTGGTCTATTCTGAAGAAAGGAACCAACCAGATTTAAGACTGAGCTACTAACTCATGTTATGGAATCAGATAACAGATTTGTCAAGCAAAAATAACGTCAAAGTACCTAAAGTATTTGCAAAAATAATTTTAAGAAATTACATAGCTTGTGTTTTTAGAATTGCTTGAGAACCAATATGTATGTGGAAAAAATAGAAAATATAGTAGTATATTAAATATTAATAAGTTTGGTGTGGTACAAAGTATCTGATTCATGCCTGAAGCTCCTGTTTATGTCATGCACCTAACCATTTTATTGCCAGTCAGTGTCATTATATCTACAGGTACGGTACATTCATGGTTTCTGACATGCCTTACTCTATCAGTCTGGTGAAACACATACTCGGTTCGCTGGAAATCTCAAAGCAGCCTTTTAATAGCAATAATGCCTTCTTGTTGGCCAGGAAAAAAGGTCATACAATTGGATTTCCGAGCTCTGGAAATCCCTAGATATTTACCTCAAACGTGGTTTGCGCCTCGCCCTCTCAGCTCGCCTCTCATGCTGATTTGTCAACCATATATGGGATCAATTAATCTATTGAGTCTGAGCAGCATGGAAGATTTAAATTGTCCATACATACACCCCTGTGGCCACAAAGCCCATTCTGTCTATTTATAGTCCTCATCAGTTTGTACTGTGAGTGCTATAGACAAAAGCCTGTCAATTAAAAATAAATACCCCAGTCGTCTTTTTGGAGTCTCTGCCAGAAATGTGTAGCATTTACCCTGATTTTCAGTAGCTAGTTCTTATGTACAAGATAGTACAATTATTCCTCTTTATTACAAAATCAGAGAGGTCCCTCAATCTTACAAAGACTTTTATTTAACTAGGAAAATAGTTCGGTTTGCACCCAGTTTCTTCCTATCAGCATAAACTGCTTTGCATATTCAGTACTGTTTTCTTATGTATAAAGGAAGCTAGTAAGACCGTGTTGTTTCTTTCAATCTTGGAAGACAAGGGGAAGATAAAAAAGAAATCAGTGATTCTCGACTTATTCCTTTCTTTCCCCTAGAAACAGGCGAGTACTGCAGCAGGAGATTCATGTAGAAGTTTCCCCTGAAGCCAGTAAGTGCAAAGCTGTGTCAAAAATGACATGAATCTCCTGTTTCCATGTCATGCCATGCATGTGATGTGATGGGCGAATGAAGGCAGTTCCTGCAGAGAATAGTAGGGGGTCATTATTAAGCCTCTTAAATTAGTACCCCCTCCCACACAGCCCTTGCAATTTTCCAAGATCCACAACCACACGCACACCCACTGAACTCAACACATTAGAGTTGACAAAGAAAATCATTTCCAAAGTTTACTTGCAGCAAACTCATTTCATATGTGATTGAATTGTACCTGTATGGTATGACCCATTTAAACTTAAAGTCACACATGGACGCTTTGAGAACCTATTTGAGCATAACCATGCTGTTTGCTAGCTATAGACTGTACCAATTGCATGTCCTATGCAATGCAATTTACACGTCTCTCCACCACACTCACTTATATGGTTCAACTCACAAGAGCTACCATTTAGATCACTTATGGGGGAGGGGAGAGGGAGCACGGCACTGGTATAATACCATATGTATATACTGCAGTGGTATAGAGTGGGTAGCAACAGCAGCAGAAAGCTTAACCTCCATTACCCCTGGACACCATCCCCAGTGAAACACAAATGACACCATGACAAACCTGGCTTGTGCCCCGGCTGTGGAAATGGACTGCTTCTAGTGCTTCTCCTCCCATTTTGATGGGCAGGTCCCACCATTCCAGCACCTGCCTGGCCCATCTAAAAGCTCCTAATATCCCCAGATTAAAAAACACCTCAGCCCCAAGGTCAGCCCCTGAGGTAGCGGGTTCCTCTCCTCGAGAGGGCACACCTTTTTTTTTTTTTTTTTTTTTTGTTTTGGTTTTTTTTCTGCTCCTTTTGTCTGTTTTGTTCCACTCCCTTTCACTTGTTTTCTCTCTCGTCTGTGTCTGTCTTTGGATCTATGCATCACAGTCTTTCCCTCTTTCTGTCCTGCTATCGTGTATATGTATATTTACAAGAGTGAACATAACTGGTGTCTGGGGAAGGGTAAGGAGCAGTGGGGAAGGGAAGCCATTAGGGGAATAAAGAGAGGTGCTGCCTCACAACCGAGCTTCACAGGCCAGTGGAGCAAATCAAATTGGGTCTTGTTCTGCGGCAGGACACGCACACACACGCACTCACATGCTCTCTCTCTCTCTCTCTCTCTCGCACGCACGCACGCTCGCTCGCTCGCTCGCTCGCTCACGCACTCGCACGCGCACTCACACACACACACTCACACACGCACTTACACATTCACTCAGTGACAGTAGTGGAGGCACACAGCTGACAACCAGGCCTTTGGGACATAGCAGGGCTGGGCATGTCTGGGGCTGGCCCCACTAAGGGATCCAGTCATGACCCCCAACTCTCCTGAGCCACAGGTGAGCTCATACAGGAAGACGATGAGCAATGACGAAGTAAGACACAGCAAACAGCTTTGAAAATTAGTTAATGATGAATTAATATAGTCTTGTGGAGCAGTGTTTTTTTTTTTTTTTTTTTCCGTGTCATTTCACAGCTGCAATCAATTTCAAATTTATAGTAAATTCTATTAAAAAACCATTGCGTAAAAACTGTAAACACCCCATTATACTAGGTGCTGTCCAGCTGCCGTAAATACTAACCAAATCCGCAGCTGAAAATAGTTCCCAATATACACACTGTTTACTCCTGTTTGCATAACGTTTGCTTACATTTGTTTGGTTTTTGTCTCTTCATGGGATTTGTTAACATTAGTGTTAGTGCTAGAATAAAGTTTGAAATGAAAGGTAAACAAATAGACTGTCAAGAAACATACAGCAGAATATCATAAAAAACGTGTCATATATTGCTGATGACATCCCCCTGTGACAGTTTTTATGGCAAGTAGCAATATTCATCCACCCTCTCTGCACTAATACCTCATTTATAACTGCTCAAATCCTCTGTTCCCATAATGTTCTGAATGAGATTTAAGTTATTAGCAGGCTCGTAGCAAAGCTGAAGAATTGGCAGAAGACTCCAGGTAAAGGGCACTAAAGCTAATGAAAAATGAGATGGAGAGTCATTCCCAGGGCTTTAGTTTTATTAGAAATACATGGTAATAGCACCAAAACCTTAGTTAACATAATGTTCGCTGCCATCTATATGATACCAGTGCCTATGGGGCACTATTCATCCACAGAGGAAAAAAAGGGAGAAGTGTAAAAAAATACATGCAATGCTTACACTCATTCAGTTTCTCTAAAGGATTACAGCCACAAATCACTTTTGCTCAATTCATTACATGCCCGCAAAGAGGGGGCAGATGTGTGATGGATGGTTGTCTGTAAATGGACTTGTCGGTAATAGAAAAATGCACACGCTTTAATTAAAGAGGGCTGGACAAGTGGATCCAGAGTGGATTTGGGTGTCTCTCCACATCTGCACGGGCAGGGTCATATATCAGAGGGTTGTCGAGGCATAGGAGAGTAAGAACAAGCTGTATATGCTCATTCTGAGGGTTTATATGAAAAGAAAATTTTTATCATAGTACTTTTCAGTAATCACAAATACAAGGATATAAACTAAGTATAGGGAGAATTGAATGACATTGGTTTGAGTATAGAAATGCAGTTTAGGATTCCCTCCCTTTTATACACTGAACAACTGAATAAGAAAGCAGTGAAGAGTGCAGGCCATAGTGAAACAGTTTCACACTAATACAGATAAAGTCAAAAAATCCCATCTATATGTCAAAAGTTCTCTGTACACAGTAGTGTTTTCAGATATATTTAAAAAAAAAAAAAAAAGCTCTTGACACTCACATGCTAAAACAGTCCCTAAAGAAAATACTTAAATACATTTCTTTACTTCTTCAGTCAGAAATCACGAAACTGTTTATTACTCCCATTTGGTCCTGAAATGGCCACTGAGTATCCCACTTGTTTTTTGTAGTGTATTGCTGAATTATACGATAATTTTGTACTTTAAGGTACCATGTGAAGTTTCTTTTCTTTTGAGTGGGTCCACATTTGTTTGTTTTTCTTGCATGCACGCGAGGACTATCTTGTACACACATGAGCACACAGTCGACTGGATCTGCATGCGGAAAGCGATGATCATTCCAGTGATCATCGCTGGTGGTACTGCCTCAAAAAAAGAAGCAGAGAAGAAGTCTGCTAGTCAATATAAACATGGATGTAAACAATGAACATTCAAAATTTAAGGAAATGCATTCAGCATTTTTGTCAGGCCTCAAGGATACACACAGTTAATTTTGGCAAGAAACACTGAAAGCAAACAGAACGTTTGTTTGTTTACAGCGAAACTCCACAGGGTTACCGTTACTTAAACCATATTTCTGTGTGTTTAAAGTAGTAAATATTTAAAGTAGTAACATGGTAAGGTAAGACTAAAATACAAGAAAATCTATTTACATTCTCATCATGCCTGTTCTTCTTCTAGCCATCACTTAGTCCTTTGCATTCCACTCCAATGACACAAATCCTATGCAGCTACTTTTGTTTAAAGGCAGGCTATTAATGAAGAGCTCTTCTGCTTAATACATCCTTATTCTGTGATTAACGATGGTGCTTGAAGTAAGCACTGGTGTGAAAGGAGGCTGAGGCCCTTCAGTGTCCAAGCCTTTACAGCACCTCTGCCATCAATCACTTCTGGAGTCCAGTAAGTGCTGCTAACATTTATGAAATATTCATCAGCCATTCACTTTTGCTTTCCACCCACCCTAATCATTACATTTAGGCAGCATTGTGTCACCTCACCTCTTCAAAAAAAAAAAAAAAAAAAAGGCTACAATTATCTTGCGGAGGGGAGGTGAATTAGGGAATGCGTTCTTGCTTTTATGCCAGGTGTCCCATGGGTGGACATTTTCATTCTGGTATTAAAGTGTCAGTCAAAGGTCTTTCCTCTTGTGATGTGGTCATATGTTTTCTGTGGACAGTTTGTAATGTCTGCTTTAAATAACCAGCCATGTTGACAAATATATATTTTTAAATGATTTCATATGTACTACTTATGTTAAGATATAACATGTCTGGGTACAAATTGATGAATATAAAATAAAATTGATAGCATTTGAATTCATGCATGTTGCAGTTCATGTAAGGTTTCAGTGAACTGTCGCAGGCATGTGTGTATGGTTGCCATCAATGTATATGAGCATGCAACTTATTGCTGTTTACACCTGACCCCAGAACAAGCACACTAGAAGTATTACATAAAAAGTTGCACTCGAAGGAAACTAACTGGAATATCTTCTTTGACTCTTTTACAACTTTAATCAGTTTCTAATTTGACCCACTAACACAAACTCATTTCAGATCTTCTTTGACTCTTTTTACATCTTTAATCAGTTTCTAATTTGACCCACTAACACAAACTCATTTCAGATTTGGCTGTTAACCTCAGTCTTTTTTTCTTTCTATCTCTCTGTGGCTCACTTACCTATGATGGTGATTAATGTCATTATAATACAATGAGTATGATGTTCTCATCACTCATGTTCAACCAATCCAGGACCCAGCCGATGAAAGGTTGCGATATTCATCACCATCCACTGACTGCAGTCAAACACATGTCTCAGTTCACAATAGCAAAGGGAAATTCCACCTTACTCTTCACCCATTTGCAATTCTTATTGCTGTGAGAAAGTTAATCTATCCCCAGCAATAACTCATTGGATGTTACAGCTTAAGCGAAGATGTCCTCAGTTGCCCGTCTTGCATTTTAAACAGGGGGCAAAGAGCCTTGGTACAATTTTCCAAACACAACTGAGCTAACACTGATTTATTACTCCAGTTTATATAACTCATATTAGGAATTCATGGACCTGGCAAAAGGGATTAGAGCGTTTATTTCAGGCAGGGAGATGATCCTGTCATTAATGGTCGATACTTTCATCATCGTTTAAACCAGAGGAATTTGCCCGGTGACGAATCGTGGCGGACATAGCTATCAGGGTTGTGCAGCTGTACTCGTTATCTGCCGACGACCCGCTCTGCTCGGTGAACGTGGACCCGCGCCCATCAAACTTGGATTAGGCTGTCAATCAAGCGTCGGCCGAGTATATTGTGTTACAATTTCTCCCAAATGTCACCAAGATCGGAGTAATTTCTTGGCTAATTGCATCTCGTCTCCCTTTAATGCTGCACGTTTAATGGTTTTGTTACATTGCGTGACAAGATGGTGTTTCTCTCATATTGGCACGGTGATGAGCAGAAAGAGGGCTCCGCTTTTGTTTAGAGAAGGAAGTGAGAGAATAAATGACTGTTAAAGTTCAGAGGGCGTATTTCTGAAATGGCAGCAAACAAAGAGAAGAAAGTGAGAAATGATCCCTATCTTGCCATAGCGTGACATCAATTACACAAAATTCTCATTAGAAAAGGGTTCCTCTGTAAGTCTGCTAGCTTTGCCAGGGTTGTTTTATTCTGGAAGTGGCAGCATGTTATGTTGAAGATCTGTGTCAAAGCCGGCTCAGAGCAATACCGAGGATTTTCTCTCCTCTGACACCTACTTTTTTACATGCCGCTGACTTAGTTTAAACATGACAAATACAATTTCAAGCATTTTACTATGTCCGTGTATTTCGCTAAAGCTAACAATAGTGGCCACAATACATCCATTAACTCTCTCCTCTGAGAAATCTCTGCTAGGGGAAATACTATTAACCACGTTAAATAAAATACTGAAATACTAATTCCACTGCACATCATCAGAGGGATTACATTCACAATACATGTCAAGTTATGTTGGAGGAAGTGGCACAAATAATTACAAAAACTCTGTTTCTCAAATTCCTAAACATGCCCAAGGGCTGATTCATTATGGTACCATTATGAGGGTGGCTCTGTGTTGCAGTGTAGGCAATATGGAGGTGCCATGTGCAAAATAAAGGCCACATAACAGAAAGTCTGTCTTACTTCTGGCGTGCCTGATACAAGCCAATATGAACTAGAAACATTAGCTTTCATTTTTTTCAGCTATGTAGTTATAGGCTATGTGTCACACCTTTTTTTTTTTTTTTTTTTTTTTATAGTGCTGTTATTCTTTCTCATGTTGGTTTCACTGAGAAAACAACATACAAATATGACGCTGAATGTGATTTACTGTGTGCCTGTGCCATCTTAACACTACTTAAAAAGATTGTCCACGGTATAATTTCATAAAACCAAACCACTGCAAGGACAAAGTGGCCGAGGAGACAATGAAACACACTTACCATTACACTGCGGCACCATTTATTATTGGATGGACAAATTAAAGAATTTCCATTAAAACATTCAAAAAATTTACATCTACGAATACAAACTATAAATATCAAAGGGAAAAGAAATAATGGAGCAACAATAACAAACACTTAACTGCTTTCCATTAGTGCGCTTAACCTCCTCTTCATGGTGAGCAATCCCACTTTACATCTCCTGTGGCTAAATGTGTGTCTCTAATTCACAAATGAGGGGACATTTTGAGTGGCCCTCTGTCTCCCCGATGAGCAAATGCTGCAATTAACTTTTCCTCCTCTTTTCTAGGAGGAGAAGGTGTTTTAAAGTCATTAGCCTACAGTCAACAGCATCTTCTGGCTACTGCTAAATTTAAGACTTTTTTTTTTTCCCATGGAACTTAATATTACAGTTGAAGATAATAGCCCATTTATGCTGTATTATTCATGGATGATTTAATGGAAAAATCTAAAGGAAGCATTAGACATTATTACTGTCATCCGTTGAAATGCATATGCAACTTTAGACAACTTTCTGTCCAAAACAACTTTATGCTATAACATGCACCATTACTTCTTTCCCTTTTAACAGACAGCTATTTTAATGCAACTACAACATACTAAGAGTTAGTATCAATGACTGTGTGAATGAAAGGTGAAATGAATCTCAGGTGTACACAAGGTGTGTAGGTGAGGCCCTTGATAGGGGTTCATGGTCAAAATAGCAGTAATAAGCAACATCATGTGCTCTTGGTGTTACCGCTGACATGGTACTCTGGCAAATAATAAGCATATGTCAGGATTAAACCGATTTAGTCCTGTAATGATCTCATTGTATCCACATGTGCATCGTGTGTGTGTGTGTGTGTGTGAGTGAGAGAGAGGGAGAGAGAGAGAGCGAGAGAGAGAGAGCAAGCACTTGGCTATGATGCCTATGGATGTGTATGTGTGTGCATCATTCCAACAAGAGCTGGTTGCATCTATGAGCAAAATGGCTGCATAATTGGCGATGCCCATGACACTGTGCTCTCTGTGGGTGTGTTTTTCTGCATGTTGCCCAGACTCTAATTACTGGGGTTGAAGCGGGGAGGTAAGGCAGGCGATGAGGAGAAGGCGCCTGTGCCGCCTGATTCTGTCAACGGAAGGGTTGTTCTGTCTGCGGCACAGCCAGGCAGCCCAGAATCCCTGGAGTGAGTTTGGAAGAGACCCAGGGACTGGTCATATCAACAAATCTTAATCAAAAGCCTGAAATTGTCAGCTGTCATACACTTTTTGTGATCTTTGATACCTTGCCCCTCCCCTGACCCGGACCGCCAAATAATACCTAGCTACACATGCGCTCACGCAGACACACTTTCACAGAAAAGCACAGAAACTGAGCATACACACATTTTCACACGGCTTACACACGCACTTGCGTACTCTCATACGCTCACTCCAACACAGCACACATGTTTTTTTCACAATGAAGACACATGCTAGTTTGTGCACACACATACACACATATACAAGACACAACCAGCAGTATCCTCTTTTGAAAAATTGTAGACAGGCAGTCCAGTTCAATGTAATGTATTACTTATAATGGTACTTTAGGCTAAACTTAAAAAACTGGGTATCTAGGTGTAATCCTGGTAAAAATACAAATTTTTTTTCTGCTTAATGAAATAAAAATGAGCTTTTGTAATAGTCGTACTGCTATTAATGTGGCACCATAACACCAGTGCTACATTCACTGCAATTTGTCTTCTGACTTTGGACTGTAACACAGTTATACTGCAGGATTTTGGATAAACCTTTTAGTATAATGAATGAAAGCAGCACTTGTACATTCCAAAACGATGTGCTCCAGCTTAATAGGAGCACATTTTGGTTTACTGAGTCAGGTCAGTGGCAAACAATGCCATTTTATTTTGCCCCAAGTCTCCTTTCAGACAATCTTAAACTTGTGCTTCAGTTCAGGAGAGGATGGAAAGGCTATGGTGGCTTTGATCGACCAACTGTAACTAAGAAGCTTTGAGGGGGTTTAAAGGTCCTATAATGTATAAAATGGACGGATCAAGAGCAAGCAGAAATTTGACGGTTCAGAGACAGGTTAAAAGTAAGAGCATTCCCATACAATATATATCCAGTTAGTGCATATTAGGGGATGACGGATGACAAAAGTGGAATCTAAGGGCTGATTAGCACTGTAGTTAAACCTTCACATGAGCACAGGGTGAATACAGCTCCGTACTCTGTACTTCTTTCTTTGAAGGGCAAGATGGAGGCCTGTTTATGACTTAAGCCAAAATAAAAGTTAAAAAACAAAGCCATCTAGCAGACTGCCACTTTAAACTAGGAAAAGGAAAAGATTTGTGAATGTGATGCTTAACTATGCCCTAGATCTTAACTAAATCACCAAACAGCATGCATCGCTGGGAGAAGTGTGAATGTGTGAAAGAGTGTGATAAGTGCAAGTATAGCTTACCAATCTGATTTAGATTTTAATTAACATTTTTCCAAATTACTGAAGATCTTTTGTCACACTATGATTGAAAAAAGAAATTGTTTCTTGATTAGAAAGCATGCATGAGTAAGTAATTGTTAAGAAAAATCAAACAAAAGAATGTTATTAGTGTTGAAACGACTATCATCACTTAACTGACAGTTCATTGATTAAAAAAACAATACTGAAAAACATTTTTCTTTTGTTAATAAGGACACATCAACAGAGGCCCTGCCCTCAGTAATGAAACGGGCTTGGACCGCTAATGATAACTGTTATTTATTCCACTGCTACTCGGGTTTATTTGGGCCAATGTGGCACCATGAACCTCTCTCACTTTGGTAATTAAGCAAGTTGATACTGCAGGATGCTTACCTGCAATTATGCAATTTTAATGAGCAGCAGCGGGTGGAATAAGAGCAAGGCGAGGTCAGCCAGAGGCAGGCAAGCATTGGTGTTTTAATGGACACTTATATGCTGTTAATTTAGCTCCCCGTAATGGAGAAGCCTGCTTGTAGGAAACATCTACAGTTCTAGGCATGGTAAGTCACGGGTGAGATGCTGAGGGGCTTTTTGAGGGAAAGATGAAAATGCTTAAACTATTCAGAGACTTCTCCTGCTGCCCAGAGGAGGATCTCCACATCTTCTGCTTGTTATCGGAGGCAGCCTTGGCATGTTTTCAGCCCTCAAGACTGTTAATGGGTTTAGGCAAAGGTTTGGCAGGCTCTCACCTGTTCTCGCTTGCAAAATGTGTCAGTGTCAGGCTCACTGCTGGATTTTTACAGACTAGAACCAAGGTCTGAAAGGAGGAGAAAAATTAAGTTAAGAATGTATAATATAGTATAGTGTATATAAGGGCTGTGCGATAAGACGATATACTGTATATTGTATGACGATAGAAAAACGTCTCGTTTCATATTATGCTCTATCGCTTACTTTGTTATGTCGCAAATCACAATCTTTATGGCAATATTTTTTGTCATTTGGACAGCGCTTTATGTTCTTCCACATGGCACAGATGCAGGCAGGAAATTAGCATGAAGGCAACACAAACAAATATGGAGGAGAGTGAACGTGACTCAGAGCGAGGTAACAGGTGAAGGACTCTGATCAGCCAAGACAAAACAAAGAGCTTGTGCCTAAAATTTGGGCTACGTCTATCACATGGATCGGGTTTGGGTATGACAAGTCTGAAAACTACTCTGCAAATTATGCCATAAACCGGTCCGCACAACAGACTCAAAGACCACTAACCTCTTTTACCAACACAAGAATCATATCAAACAGTACGGAGAGAGTCTACGGATGAGAGCCACAAAAGTACAGTCGAGTGCTCAAAACAAACCCCAAACCGGGAAAAAATAATCGAATGTGCGTTAATACCCTTTATTTGTTGACTTCAAAATGTAAAAAGAAATAAACCTTTCCATGTGGTCATTTTATAAAAAGTGTTAATTCATTGAATATACTGAAAATGTGCTATATTGTGTTATGTATCGTTATTTTATGAAATGACCTATGCTGGAATAGGAGATTTTGACATCATATCCCTCACATTGCAGAGCCATGGTATATATAAGTTTAAAGTTTTTACAGTTTTTGTAAAATAATAGAAAAAATAAGCAAGAAAAACATGAATTCGTGTGCGTATTTATTTTTGGATGTTAACAAAGGGTGCTAGTTAATTAACTAGTCTAGTTAATCCAAAAGAGCGTACATTATGTTTTTCATGGCTCCTCCCCCGCTTCAACACGCAGATCTGCTGGTTGTCTCTCACCCTTTGCATGGATCATAAATCACCTGTGCGGCTGTGTAAGCACACACACAGCGGTGCTACAGTATGCAGGTTATTATAACTCCTGCGCTGGTCTCGGCAAAGGTGGTGTGATAACAGTCATTAGCTTTGCCGTGGGAGGAAACTGAGTCTTATTAGAGGAGCGTGGAGATTCATTGGAAAAACAAGCACTTTCATTAACAGGTGTGAAGCTATGCAAATACATAAACACACTGTGGTAGCCCACTGTCCTCACACCTGCATGTGAAAAACAGCTGCTTATTAGCACAACAACCCTGCAATTAGTTTAGAAGAATCAGATTCAATTAAAATCTACCAGAATCTACTGTATGTGTAAAATGTCCAGATGCATGTGGACATGCGTGAATGTTAAAAGGAAAATAAAGCTGTAAAATTGCACAAAATTGGATATAAGTACATAGCAGTGCTGCAGTAATGCTGATGTTTCTGTGGGTACTTAAACCAACTAGGAGCAAATTGAATGGTTGTTCTTTAATGTTCTTTCTCTTTAAGAAAATAAGATATGAACTAAAATGGACTAAAACGTCATATCAATAGTACACTTTGTGTTCAGTGAGGCATTTAATGAACGTCTGAATTAGTTTCAGTGCTGGTGTTTAATTTGTTGTAATTTTATTTTTTCAAAGTGAGCTTAAACTGCAAAAATACCTCAAAATTATAATGATCCTAACATTTAACACAATAAGCGGGATGTAGTTAATGTGATGCATTTTCTATTCAAGCCTTTTGTTATGATTTTTCCATTTTTGAGACTGTTTATGCCGCTGTTTATTCTTTTCCACATCTTTTTTTTTTTTTTTTTAATGAAACCAGCACAACTACATGGCAGTAGCAGTGAGGTCTGGAATCAGATGGATCAGAAGACACTTTCCTGTGTGACACATTTAATGCATAACATGCTTCCAGTGAGAGCTCTTGAATGGGTAGATTTTTGAAATGTGCCAGAGTGGCTCCCCACTGAGCAGTAAGCTAGGTCTTTGATGTATCGCGCTGTAATGTGGTTGTTATCCATAATCGGCTTGAATTCAGGAGGGCTACAGCTGAAAGAGAGGTACAGTGGTAACATGTTCCTATGGTACATTCAAATGTGACTGTCTGCCCATTAAAAATACGCAACCCTTGCCCGCCCGTGACCAGAACTAAACACCCTGAAAGCTGCTATCGCCTAAGCACCCGAAATATGCATTCACAAAAACACTGTAAGATTTAGTGAAAGCCAAAATACTGATGTTTTTATAGTTTCCGTCAGGATAACATATAATATTAGTAACAGAACAGTGTATATCATTTAAATCCCGTGAACCCGTGAGATGATGCTTAAATGGAGTTTCTTGATGCTTATGCAAATTCCCTGTTTCTGCACGTTTGTGATACCGTAAGTTTAAACAAGAAATTATCCTGACGCCATCACATTAAGCTGCAATATGAAAGGTGGGAGGCAGACAAGAGTTTGTGATATGTATCAGTGTAGGGCTGGCAAGGAGCATGGAGATGATATTTTGCATTGCATGAATAACAATCAACAGTTGAAGGAACAAAGAAGTGTTTTGAAATATGAACCCTATTATGCACTAAAATGAGACCCCTAGTAATGGTGTTTTAATGTTGCACCACGAAGCAGTGAATTTTTCTGAAAAACAACAAAGGAATTGTCTTGGACCATAGAAATCTTAACATACAATAATCCAGGAGTTGTTTTGCTGTAATACGTTTACCAAATAATATGGTTTCTCTCTAACATCAAAAGCTTTAACACTGCTCCAAATTTGCACTCTTCCACACAGTTCATCAGGTACTAATCTACATTACCTGTAATGCTTACAGTGCAATAAAGACAATTTGGAGGTGCTGTTAGAGCTCCTAAAACAGTATGATAGCCTGCCTAGTAAAAAATAAAGTTAAGCACCCAGGTTATGATTGTTGCTCTAGAGATTTACAATATTATTACCATCTGTTCTTAGGGTTTTAATTCAACAGTGATAATTTGCTTATGCAGGCCTCCACTGATTACATTTCTTTGTTGCACCAACAGTTTTTAATATAGTGTGAATTACCCACTGTGCTTGTTTATACCACCCGAACAGGACTGAAAATCAGCATCGAGCCTAGTTGAAATTAAATATGGTAGAGAAACCAGTGAGACAGATAGACTTAGAGAGAGGTCTGGTGAAGACACACAGCCAGAGTGAGGGAGATGGATGAGGTTGTGGGCGTGTTTTTTTTTTTTGTTTTTTTGGACCGAGTGTTTGTAAAAGAGAGTAATCAAACTGCAAAGAAGACCAAAATATAATATTGAATGCAGCTGACTCTCTGACATTAGCTAGACTATAATAGTTAGGTTTGAGAGGCCATCCTCATTGAGGCTCGCAAGACTGAATGGAAGTGTACTAGTTATGTATCATTACAGGGGGAAGAGCTGTCCACTTCCTGCTGGGAAGAGATGCCCTCCGCTTTCACACTAAGCTGAGTAGTTCACAAAATAACAGCATACCAAGCGTGTGTCCCCCTCTCTTTGAGAGAGGGCTCATATGAAGAGCCTTTGGAAAAGGATACGCCTCCATTTAAACTTAAAAGCGGGCATCTAATTCACAGCTTAGAAGAGGGAAATCATAATAGCACATAGTTAAAGGATCGCAGAGGAGGAAAAGGTGTCAACAGTATGTAAAAATGCACAATTACAATGGTAAAACATGTAATTTGATATTTTTTGACCAAGAAAGGGCAGAGATGCAGGATTTTAAATTAAATTATGAGAAAAAACATTGTTTTTAAAAAAAAAGAAATTTGTTCTCTTTTGACTGTGCGTGAGCAGGCACAAGGTTACACTACGCATCATCAATCTGTATTGTGAAGAGCTCCTGAGGTTTTTTTCATCAAGGTCTTATCCACTTCAGAGGTTCAACAGATTAGCGATCCACTGGGGTGCAATGGCTTTTCAGCGCTGTGCTTTACGTCCAATTTGAAGTGTCTAAGAGCATTCTTGTCATTAGTGTTTACTCGAGACTGTTTTTTAGAGAGCCCAGACTGAGTGTGACATTAAAGACAAATAAAACCACATCAGCTGTGTTGATCATTTCGAAGCCTCAGGAGAAACAGGCCCAACATTTTATCTTGGCAGACAGCAGTTTCAGAGGTTATAGATAGGCCAGCTTGCCGACGCTATTATTTACCAATGGAGAAGACTGTCAGCCCTCCTATATACCTCTTTGCTTTTCTCTCTGTATTGTTTGCTCCCTGCCTTTGTGAAAGGAGGCACTTTATGGAGGTGAGCGGTGAGAGAAAATATTTCTATCTTGCCAACAATGGATCAATGGAGATGTGTTTACCTGTCTAGGGGAACAATGTTCACTCCATAATAATGGAAATTAAACAGCTTGTTGACTGAGTGCTTTTGTTCTGGTCACTTGTCAATCCTTAAACCGCTGCTGGCCAGTGGAGGGACACACCCTGCCGCCGTTGGTGTCAGGCTGTAGGCTGAGCTGGTCACGGATGTCCCTCCCTCCTCTTGCTGGACAAAAAAGGACATGTTTTGTCAATGAGATTCTCAGCAATTAAACTGAAAGGGGTCATTTTAAGTGCAAACTCTGAAGCCCCTTAGGTTTAAGTGGTAGATTGGGAGATGCTGGCCTATGCACACACAGCCTGATTAGTCTGAGTATGCAGACTTGTTCAAGTTTCTGAAAGGAGAGCTCAGTCGGCACAGAATGTATATTTAAACAAGACGGCTCTTTTCTTTAGATTACAACTTTTGATTAATGGTGCTAGGATGATGATGAAACCATTAAGATTTCAGTATCCACCAGTTATACCTCACATAAACTCAGTGTTAAGCTGTAGGGAAAGTATTAATATGTTGCCAGAATCATGATCAATGACAGATACCTGCTGAATATTAGTGCAGTCAGCTAAATCCTCCAACCCCTCTAGTGAGACAGAGCTCAGAATGAACCATCCCTTTGTTTTTAATCATGACTTCTTGCCTTCTTCATAATCCAAACCGCTCTTCGCTGTGTAATAAGTGTCTCTCATGTGGAGCGGATTTTTAGCTCATACCTCAATAAAACAGAAACCCATGGTCATTTTGTGGCTGTTGGGCTACTTTGGGGAATGCAGAGTCTGGCTTTCTTACTCGTGGCAAAGTGGGAGCAGCAGAATGAAAAGGCTGGGTTTGTTTTACATAAAGGCTGCAGCCATCAGGACTCAGCAGGACAGGCGGAGAGTGGCTCTCTGGGCCCGATAAATCATGACCTGCATTCATTCATTCAGCACATTCAGACCCAGACACACATTTCTCTCCCAGCCAGCTCTGCTGACTCATCATTTCTGCTCCTGTTTAATATGTGACCTTATGCTAGGATTTTAGTTTCCCTGTTCAGGTGGAGAATAAGTGAGATAGCTGACAACAGAACAGTGAGAGGCTAGTTTTGGATTCGCTATACTTGGAGCGAGAAAACACAAGCTTTCTTTAATTTCATTTGAAAAAGACAAACTACACATTTAAAGTAATGTGTATCACAAATGCACATAAACTACTGGTGTATATTTTCCCTTTCTTTCAGGTGAATGCATGGCGCCCTTTAGGTTTAATGGAATTCATAGTAGTGAGTGACAGGGTTTGAATAGGCTGGAGAAAATGGGGAGGTAAAAGGGGCATTAGGAGTAGCTTAAGAGGTGGGGGTTGGCTAAGGACTGACACCATCTTCTGCCTGAGACACCAGCTCGCACGCACACACACACACACACACACACACACACACACACACACACACACACACACACACACACACACACACACACACACACTCTCAATAAAGGGTCAAGGTACAATAATTTGAATACATCTGTGGTGTGTGTGCATGCGCGTGCGTGTATATGCATGTAATGTGCAAAAAACCCTTTTCACTCTTTGTTTCAATGACTGAAAAGATCTGCAAAACTAAAGAAGCTATTTCAGCTACTGGTTACTCACACACAATTGGCATCGGCACAATTTGGTTTGACTACTGAAAAGAAAAAGAAAAACTTGAAAAAAATTCCGTGTAAAATAAAACTGAAAAACATTATCGTTGAAGTTGTTCAAGTAACAGCTTAAGAGCACGCTACTTTCCTTTCCCCTAGATGGAACATGGGTACAGCGGTCAGGGCAGAGGCTAGCGACGTTAATTGTTTGTTGGTTTAATGCTTCCTAGGCGTTGTACTTTCCATACAACCTTGGCTAATTATGTCCTTCGACTGTAGGCAGAGCTGATTACCACATGACAACCAGACTTATACTTACTCAGTTGTCAAGAGCATTCTGTAATGGCAGAGAACTCGCCTTTGTCTGACTTTGGCCAGAGATAATTGTGTCTTGTGCCAAAGAAGTTACCTCCACAGCATCCTTAGCAAATTAACGATGCCAGTGCAACAGGCGGAGGGACAAATAAGAAAAACGCAGCAGTCAGTATTTTCTGGCAGGTGTTGCTTTTAAAAAAGCAAACATTTCCTTGGAGGGAGGCAGTAACCAAGGCTGGGTCTCAAATAAACATGTTACATTTTACGTGCTAGTGTTTAGGACTGGCAGACGTCTGGATTCCTCACACACTAAACAGACAGCAGTCTGTGATAAGCCAAGGCTTCCATTGTTATTAATTTGTTATTTCTCTTTTGTTTGGTTACTGGCTGGATTAACGTGTTGAACACACAGTCCAAATTCCACTGTAAACATTTGCAATTAATCTTCTCACCAGCTCTCTCCCCTCAAATGACTGTTTTACATAAAGCTGATCAAATTAAGTTGTTTGCAGTGGCCAGATTCTGATGTCACTTTGTCTGGAAATGCTGCAACATTCATTTACTCGTAGATGGATGTGCATTTTTTTGTTACAGTAACTAACCATCATCAGCATGAGTGTTTTTTTTTTTGTTTTTTTTCTTCTCCTCTTGCATGTCTCATGTGTAGCCGACATTCTCAGTGGGAGCTCTGAACCAGAATGCATGTGCAAACCAGCAAACAGCCAGTGCGATTTATATTAGAGTAATCCTTTAATTGCTTCATGGCAAAATGTCTATAACATATTAAGTAATCCAATACAGCCAGTTAATGGAAAGGCGAGGAGAGATATCATGTTTTGCATAAGATCTTTAAAGCCATTGCTTCACAACGTGGTCTGCTTCTCTCGTTTTGATCACATTGACATATTCACATCCAAGGTAATCCCTTATCTATTTTGGGGCTAGCACTGATGATGATGAGACTCTCGGAGAAGCCTAGTGCATGTTACTATACAAAACCACTGTTACAATCACATCATGTTTTAAGAAAATACCACTTTTGTTGGACTGGGTAGATCAGTATAAATAATACAATAATTCCTTGATAAAGACCAGAGCTATGTAAACAACCAGTTACTATAATGCATTTAACTGCAAATCATCAAATTTAGAAAAACCAATGAGCATCAAATATTTCTCCTGTTTTTTCTAAATAAAATTTGACATGTATTTTTAAATGATTACGTTGAAATATTGCTGATCAGTCAAGTGTACACTTTATTTCACACTAGATCCTGATTCATAATCTAGCATCTGACATGGATCAGGTCAGAACTAATTTTGTAAATAAATGTGATTATGGTGACAACTCAGTGCATACGGTCAATGTTTCACAAAAAAAAACTATCATCAATATTTTTTTAAATCCCTATAGAAATCTGTCAGACATCACTTGCAGGCCCATTGTGATGGCCTGAGGGACACTAAGAATACATGAAGTACCCTGTTGACTAATGCCTGGAGTAGTATCTTCACTGAGCAGCCATTTTTCTGAGGATGACTGACAAAAACAAGGAATCTATGGGTGGAGTGTCTAAAAAAGCATCTGACCTGCATCTGCATAGCGACATCCTGTCATGTTAGAATGAAAGTTTTGACAATATTCAAAGAGGACATGATGGAAAGCAGTAAACCATGCATGCTGTTTGAAGATGTGTAATGCTCTCCTGGGAGAAGGCTGTCTTAGTGGTGGACCTTTCTTTGCTAACATCATTCAGAAGGACTTAAATTGGCCTGAATGTTTTGGAATCATCAGCTTTTCAATTGTATGCGTATGTGGTGCATAATGAGTTCCAGTTAAAGTGTTCTTTCTTCACTTAACATAGAAAGCTGTTTCTCTTTTTGCATCAAGGGAGGATGAATAGTGTAGTGGAGTAGGTATTCTTACTATTTATATGAGCATATTTATAAATGCATCAGTGTAGTTATATGCTAAAATATCTATAACTGAAATTCCATCAGGGAGATATACCCATGTTTGCTGAATTTAAAAGTGAACATTTAAGCGCAAAGGCATGTTTGATCAAGGCTTTAAACAAAACCAGAATAGAGAGGGCTGACAATGAACATTGTGACAGCAGTGGCTTGTTGACAACATTTGACTGTTGGCACATAAACCATCCATTGTCAAGGCCAACACGCGGCCATCGGCTGCACTGATCACCATGTGAAAAAAGCTTAGAGCGAAGGTCCAGCTAAAATTTTCTCTTCAATGGAAGTCCTCCTGTCCTGCTCCTCCGCAAGACATGGGGGTCCCAGAGGTCACAGCTACAGGCACCCTGATCGAAAGCTAAGGTCAGTAGGGCTGACTTAGGTTTATACCCCAACAAAAGGTTGTGAGCGCAGAGAGTCAGATTCAGGGCTCAGATGGATTACTAAAAAAGAGCTCCCTCCGTTTGTTGTTTGGTGTCTAATCCTCTGGGAACAGAAAATGGTCAATGTAGCCCTCTATACAGAAAAGAAGCAAATAAGTATGGCATGCAGCTGAGGCAGAAGTGATATATATGGGAATCAAACCTGTCAAATAATCTGCAGGCGTTAAGATACTTGGGCTGGGTTAATACTTGGTGCGAGGGGTAAACGACAGATGGATTTCAACCACTGATAGCACCACTGCAACACTAGACAAATGCACTTGATTAGTCAGTATTGTGCTTTAATTATATTCCACACACTAACCCTGTTTCCCTGTTTACATTTTTCATTTACTTTGTAATATAGAGTGATGGTGAGCCACAGTGAGGACATACTGAGTTACATCCGGGTAACTTCTATTTTGCCTTGTCTCATTACTAAAAAGGAGACAATGACTGAGCCTTTATTCAGTTTGCTTAATGTTGTCTTCTCTATCTACAGTCTCTCCTGGCATCAGAAATTTGTACCAGAAAACACAAGCAGCCCAATGCTGATCAGTCACATTTCTTGCAGCCACCACCTGGTATCTCTGTAGCCAGTGTAGCCTTGACACGTAGTTACATTTTTGAGGCTTCGCAAATCAGCTACAGCAAAGCCTGTGGTGTAATTATGGTGTAGGTAAGGCTACGAGCGTAGGCTCGGAATCTAGTCATATCTTAAAAAGGAAAAGTTGTATAAAGCCTTTTGTGGCTCCAGAGGGAGCTGTGCAGTCTGATAAATTGCCTGAAGTGACGTCACTCGAGCCAGCGGTGGCTGGAGCTGAAGACTACAAGTTTTAAAGTGAAAGAAATTTGGGGCTTTGGAGTTAGAAAGAAGAGAGCTTAACAGACCTCTGTGGCTCGCTCATCATCTCTGCTTGAGGCTACTGGCCTGGAGCTACATTAGCCTCTACTAGCATAACACAGCCAAATCTCTGACCTAACTGTAGGTGGTCAAGCTGCATTGGGGGTAATGTAGCCACCAGGATATGAAAAGACAGAAGAATGTGTGGAATAAAAACGAGGATATCTGAGGTTGAGCTGCATGGATTTTGATACTTTTTTTCAAACTGTCCATCATCAGACAATTAGGAGTGCAATTCTATATCGCCTGAGTACTCTTTCAACAAAAATTTCCTTTTACGCCTACTGATTATGTCGACCTTTTTTCTGGATAAAAAAAAGGCAACCTGTTTTAGGAGTGCCAAAATCTAGAATTTCTCTTCATAGTAACAATACTAAATGCTTACCAAGATTTTTTGAACATACTGATTTTTCTGGCTTGCACATTTTTGTAGCTTTAAGGTAAAGATCTCAATCTGCACTGGATGAGCAAGAACAGGGAAGGCCAAGAAGACAATGGATACAGGCCAGGGGAAAGGGATCTCATATTTAGCTCATGATTGCACTCAGGGTAGACAATAAGTAAGATTCATTAGGTCATTTTTTACTTGCGTCTGCCAAGATCTGGAATGAAATGTTAAATGTTTCATGGGCTAAGAAAAGGGCAGAATTTGTCTTTGTGTTTGCCGTCAGAGAGAGAGCGAGAGAGAAGAGGGAAAAGTGAAGAAGGGGAACATGATGGACAGAAAGATATAAAACAATGAAAATAAGAAACGATGGGATGAGACAATGCTTGGGGAATACTGCAAGAGCAAGAGAGAGTCTGGGAAGGGAGGAAATGGGAGGGAGAGCAAAAAAAAACGAGGGACGAAATGAAGTGGGAGTCAGGGGGAGCAAGGAAAGGAGGGAGCATGGCTGGGTGTTTTGGGCTGTCTGATGGATGAGGGTGTAGTGGGGTTGGTGGGGGCGTTGTCTCCTGAATGATGATGGCCTAATATCATCATCCCCCTGTCAGGCCTAATAGGCTTTCCTTGGTAGAAATCACTCACACAGAGCCGCCATAATGCCCAGGCCCCCTGACAGCATCATCCATCCACTCAAGCCAAGCGAACGTCTCCAAACTAATAAGGAAATATATGGTTCAAGGAGATCTGAAAAATTAAACAGGTAGCTTATGAACAATTTGTTCCACAGGGATGTTTATTATATTTATCGAATGTTCTAGCGGTTGAGGTGTCTCTCTCGCTGTGGTTTCATGGTTGAGACATTGGCTCGGAGCATGATATGCTGAAAAGGCAGATCTGTAAAGTACGAAATAAACACCCTCTACTGCACCTCCTCTACCTCAGGGCTGTCCAGTGTTGCTTGGCCTGACTTTTCGCATTCCTAAGCAAGACAGAACAGCTCCTTCATCTTGGTAAATCTATATTTTCCACTGTTGTTGAATTAGCAATGTGCACAAGCAGGGAAGGTCATTATCAGTTTGAATAAAAATACTTCTTTAAATCCTTATTCCCCTGATCTAACAGTCCATTGTTCACATCTTCTGAAATATTCTAATTTTAGCGGCAGAGCTTTGGAGGAGTCACCCACTCCTGTTTTCCTCGCAGCAAGCCTATCTACAGCACACCTGTCATTGCTTTCCCTCATGCAATGGCTGATCACAGCACACTTTAAACATGGTTACTCTCCTCTTATCTCCTCCCATACCCTACCGATCCTGCTATCTCCAATCGCCGCTTTAATCATGTGACACTTTCTCAGCCCCCCCGCCCCCAATTCACAAGAGAAAACTGCCGCCATCAATAACGACAAGAACTTTTTCAAAGTCTGCTCTTAAAAGCCCCTGTCCCATCAAAATGGTCAGATTTCATTATCGATTGTGTGCTATGAAAAAGAGACTCTCCCACACATTAGGCAATCATTGTTTTGGCTTTGCTTTGAGAAGCTATACATACATCCCTTACATGGCGTCAGTGCATTTACATCACAAGTCCTCCACTGTCTTTCTTATGCATATAAACTAATTACTTGAATACTCTTCACTCTTTCTGACAGTCAATATATGAAGTTGGAGGGGGGTGGAGTGGCCCTTATACACATTCACAAACATACACATATTTTCTGTGGTATACTTTGCATATAAGGATACTTTGCAGTGCTGCCAGTAACTTAAAGAGAAGGCATTCATCATTTATTTTGTTATTTTTATTGTTGCATGATAATTTTTTTTAAAAATGAGATGTTAGTTTTTCTTCTCCCATTTTTGGGAATCTGGTTCTTTGTGTTATTTTCGAAGTCAAACATAGCAACTGATGCCCCTGTAATGCTATGGCCAAAGATCCATTAATAGCTAGTTCCTTGCTTTATTTTAAATGAACCTCTGTGTATTCAGCTGCATGTCAATTGTGATCAGGTTTTATGTAGACAAACACACATCTGCAGCGATGTTATTGTGCACGTGGCATACAGTCCACCCTCCGTACGCCCCGCTCTGGTTGAACCTGCAGCACGAAGGTTGTGTGTCAAGAAGAGAGGGCTTTGCGTTGTGAGGCCATTGTGGTCTCCACGCCTGCTGATTTTCTATGTGCCATGAAAGCCTGGCGATACAGTAACGGCCACAGGCAGAAAGGAGCTGTCTGTCGTCAAGACGGCTGGTAACACTTGTTTCACCCACCCTTCCAGGGGGCTGTGGAGAATAGAGGAGAGGCAGCTGGTAGGCTTAACAGGAAATGCAATGGTAACAGTGTCAACAGCTGCCCCCATGGCCACGCAAGCCAAACGGCCGGCAACAACAGGCTATATGAAAAGCTACGTGTTTGGATAGCTGGAGGGATTTGGTTCATACTGTATCTCTGTGTAATGCTGCAATACCAAATGAGTGCCTTTGTGTGTTTTCTCATTAGAGCTTTATACTCTGAGCTTAGTCATTTCACAGGTGATGATAACACTGAGGCCAGTGAATGTTGAGTAAACAAGACAAAAACAACAGCTGAAGGGGAACAGACCTCAGACCCTGAAGTGAGAGGGACTTGTGCTTTTTAACATTTTGAACACGATTATCGGTTCAGCCCATTGTTTACTCAGGCAAGCCTGAAACAATATACAATTTGAATCTTCCATTCAATAAATTTGACTAATAAAAAGTGTTTTGAAGTATAGGTCATGAGTTGTCCTGATACATATTTGCAAAAAGCAGTTCGTGTAAAGTGGACACAAGGGCACGAAAATTCCCATTACCCATGGCTTTTACAGTGACCTCAAGCTCAGGTCACGATAACCCCCTGAGGAGTCAATAAATCATGATGTCACCTCGCCTGCCCAATCCCCTCTTGCTATCACTAACTTGGAGTGTCCTTAGCATTCTTTTACTTCCCTTGCTCCTTACTTGACCCCCCCGTCCAAACAAACCGCCTGTCACCACCACAGCGACAGGTACGACAGCTCCAGCTCAACGTGAGGAGTGATCGCCCCCAAAAAGTAACACTCTCCCTGCCCTCGACTTTCTGTCTCCAGCACTCCTCTCTTTGCCTCCTTTATCTCTCAGGAACAACTCAAGCCTCACTTTTGATGCCTTTTCCTTGCTCTAAATCACAGTTGAGCTGTGAAAATATGTAATTATCACATGTACACTGAGCTATTTGAAGATGGAATTTGTTTTTAGTCTATTTCCAAATTCCACATGAGAATTATCAAATAAGGAACACGGGGCATAGCAGCATAAATTTCAGTCTACAATACCAGAGTCTTTATTTAAGTCTTAGTTACATCCAATTTGCCAGGAGCTTTAATTCACCCTTACAGGATCATTGTTGGACATACATCTTTGAATCTTTTGGTATTATGTACCATTTGCTAACTTTAATACCTCACTGGGATTTCTCTGCATTAGAGCTTATTCTGTGTCTGACTTGAAGATTTGGAGCTGCTTTTATGTACAATTCATTACTTTAATACGAACGACTCATTGGGGTCATCTTGGAATGAATGTAGCCATCAGTTTACATTCTTAGTCAACATTAGATGAATAAATATCAGTGAGATTACCTCATAAGCCTTGGGAAGATCCCCACGCGACCCCAACACTACCAAATCTACTCAGACATGGAGGAAGTATTAATGGGCTATTTCAGTTAGCGTGTAAAATCCTAGCTGTGAAATAGCGTCCATTTTTGAGCCTGGGTGAATTATCAAAGATCTTTTTCATGTTGCAAGAGAGACCAAGGCGCTTTCTCTTTGGAAATGGCTCTGATAATAGTAAAGAGGAAGGCCAACAGACAGTGGAATCTGCTTTCAGTGACCTTAAATACCTTATCTGCACCTTTGAAGCCAGGACGAGGTGATTGGCAGGTCAATTTGTGATAGTATCGGTCGATGTACTTGGCACTCTTAATGCTCTTTGCTACAGATAAGTCTGCTTAATATGAAAACTGTCATATTTCATCCGCCTTTTCAGCAATATACATTTTCTCAGCGAATCATCAATCCAGTCACCTGTCAGAAAAGACGTGTCAGGATTCCCATTCCCCCATCCGCCCTTCTGTGATTTCACTTTATGGAGATTATCCCACACTATGAAGCAGTTAGGATTATTCCTCTGGTATGTTGAATCAAAGTTAGTTTTTCCCTCCCTGAACACTGCATGTAACAGAGATAGGGAGAGCGAGTGAGGCGCCGGGCCTTGCAGTGTGGATGTTTTCACTGTGTCCGCTCTTTGTCCAGTCCGCTGTCAAACCCATCACAGCCCCATCCCCTCTCAGCTGGTAGCAGTCTGTAGTTTCCTGTGTAAATTAACGGACTCAGTGGTGAACTGGATTCCAATTTTGAAGAAAAGTAGAGTGTGCAAATTAGCCATGTTTTTTAATTAAGCCCAGTGCACAGTGCGAAGGCAGAGGCCATTGTTCCGGATGGGGCAGGTGCAAATTTATTCTCTGGGGAAGCACCGCGTTGTCCGTCCTCCAGCCGAGTCCCATCCTTGGCCTAATCAGTCCCCAGCTTGAAAAATTTCCACTTTTTGGCACCCTCTTGCTGGGAGACACTGCTGAGAGTGGTCAGAAATTATTCATTATTTGAGGGCCTCATTTGTAACATTTCCATTAAAAGTTGCCACCATGCAGACATGCTCAATATTTGATTTTTGGTAATTATAGTTGCTGGACAAATGTATCGTTCAGTCTTTTTGAGTCAGTTGCCTTTCTGTGTGTTCCTGTTTCTCTGTGAAGGCCCTTAAGGTGTGGCATCTTTCAAGGAGTCCTGTGTCCCGCCAGTTTCTGTCACTTCTGTCAGGTACACTGTTCTAGGATGCTGTCAGGTGTCTCAGAGTGGAGCATGGCATGCTAGGAATGTTAAACATTATAAACTGTTTTCCTGCGTTTTCTGAGGCATTATGAAGATGTTATCAAGATATTAACAGTTTAATTGAACTGAAATTATTTGATTGTCAGCTATTTTGATAATCAATTGATCGTTTCAGTGGTTTTCCAAGAAAAAATAGGGAAAAATTACCAAACATTCTCTGGATCTAACTTCTCAAATGAGAGGATTTGTTGGTTTCGGAAGGTGGGAAGGCTCTGGGGAGTTGTTGCAGTTTTTTGACATTTTATAGAATAGAGGTGAAACGATTATTCACTTAATCGATTAGTCAATTGGCAGAAATACAATCTGCAACTCTTTTGATAATCAATAAATTCTTTCTAGTCATTATTTAAGCAAAAATAGTGAAAAGTGCCAAACATTCTCCAGTTCCAACTTCTCAATAGAAAGATGTTACGACTCTTCTTTGTTATATATGTTTTGTAAACTTAATACCTTTTTGGGTTTTGGACAGTTGAAGATGCTACCTTGGACTTGGGATGTTGTGATGGGTGTTTTTTCACTTTTTTTTTTTTTAACCTTTCATAGACTAAACAAATTAAAAAAAAAAGAGAGATTAATTGATAATGAAAATAATCCTTAGTTACTGCCCCAATTAACAGCAAAATTAGTTATTTGAAAAATGTATTTGTTGTAGTCTTGCATTAGAAGTAAAAAGCCCTCGCAGAGGATGATTTAGATGTTTTATGATTTAAGTTCAGAAAAGATGATATCTTAGCTAAAAATGGGCAATGAAATCTAACATCCAATTCTGGAGTGGGGGGAACCTGAAATATGAAAAAGGCAGATCCTCTTTTGGGTGACAAGGACAATTGTGCCTTCTCTTTGGGTTGCACACATTCCTCTGTGGGGGCTTGAATCAGACAGAGACTAGCCACAGATAATGAGCTGTCTTTAATCATGGGAGACAGTACTTTGAGATGCTTTGCATTGCATTTTCACGGAAGAGAAAGAGGGGTATCTAATTACTCTACTACAGAAAAATCAAACAGCTTCCTGTCCATCACAACTGATGCTGAGTTCTAACCAACCTTGACAGGAAGTGACACCAAAGAATGTCTCTGTTCTGAACATAACAAAACAAAAGAAAAGTGAAAGACAACAAAACTGAAAACATTCATGATTGGAGCATGTTGATTAATGAATCCTTTTCTATTTCAGAGTGGAGGCAGAAAGATTCTCATTCGAGCTTTCCTTTGGAAATATAGATAACTATGCTGATAAGATACAATATACTGATAACAGTTGACGGCATATAGCATATACTTCATTGATGTGTTAAAAATTCAATTCTTGACAGCTTTGTATGAACATTTCCAATCAGTGATACGCCCCTTCTTGCTGACAGACTAAAGATGAAACAGTGTACATCAAAATAGAAATGCATCAGAATGTGAAGCTGAAGTCTGACTTCAGTCTGACTCAAACCAGGTTCTGAATGAAACTGACAGGACGGGATTCTTGTCAGAAAATCCTCAAAAACAGTAAAGACACGGTGAATACATTTCTGGATTGGTGACGATAAAAAGCACACGTCCTGTACTCCTTCAGTGTCTCAAATGCTAATTACAAATGACACCTTAAGATGTTTTTAAAAGTGAAACATGACTCCTTTCATTCCTGCGAGGTTTTTATACTCGGTCAATTCATGAATTCCAATTTTTCATTAGGGCACACTGATATACACATTTGTGTAATATAATAATCTGGATGGTTGAATCTACCTTTCTTCCTCACCTCCATGTACATTCCATTAAACTAAAATAGCTCCCTGAGATAAGTCCTCCAATCCCTCCACTATTCCATCCTTGTCCATATCCATAAGCAGCAAAAAAAGATTTGTCCCATAACCCTGTGTGATCATTTGCATCTAAAACGATATTCAGCATTTGTTATTCCATCAATCAATACCATCTCTCCCATTCTCTGTGTGCATAATCTCAGACTCTGCATGCAAAACGCTTAACAATAACATGTATGTTATACAAGAAGCCATATATCATCCCTGGACGCATTTACATCCTGTTAACAATTTCTCAGGGCAGATTAGAGGGCGCTGAGACAGCAGCCTAGATCCCATGAGAGGTGGGCTTTGGGAGCTGATAAGGCCAGCCATAGGAAGGCAGGATTAATACATATGACCAGGACACATGGAGGCACTCTGATTATTCCAGCAGAAAAACGGCCCTATCCCATTGCCCCCCGCGTGATTAAATACAACCAGAGTGCGGACAGGGAGGCAAAGGGATGAGGAGATAACCGATTTTATTTATGCAAGCCGGTTAGCCTGGCAGATCACGTCTGAGGATTGTTCACGCTACAGGGGTGAGGGATCGCACCAGGGGAGCTCACCCCTGATCACACACAGGGCTGCTTTAGCTGTCACTTTTCCACCTTGCCTACTTCCCACTGTAGAATAAAGATCAAGCATTTCCAAAATATTTCATGTCAAGGATTTCCTCCTAGTAATGTGGTTTTACACAGACCTCCATTTGATTTAGGTTTTTTGCTGCCAAGGAAGCAAATTGGAGATGAGTTTTGACATGAAGAATCACTAAATGACAAACTAAGTATTTTAGGTAGAGAGTTAAAAATGCCCATCAAAATGGCTAAGGTGCCATTAAATGTCTCACCATCGCTCCAAAACACAAAAATATTAAATTTACTACAAGAAGCAAAAGCAGCAAATTTTCACATTTGAGAAGCTTAAACAAGAGAATGTTTGGATTTTTTACTCAAGAAATGACTTAAACGATTACTCAATTATCAAAATAGTTGCCAGTTCATTTTCAGTCAACTAATTAATTGACTGACTGTAGACGCTCTGTAAGTTAGTGAACAAAAAAAAATCATGTTATAATGCCAAGAAACTTCCTCAAGGACCCTCAGAGGTTGCAGGCACCCTCAGACCCAACTTTGTGAACTTAACCTCCGTCCTTGTTTGCTGTCTCTCTACAGCCCCCGCAGATACTTGGTTGATTATCATTTGGTCAATCCTGAACAAAATTCCTAATGGAATTCTTCTCCACACTTATTTAAGATCCTACTGTACATGTACATACACATTCTTTTCCCAGATTAAGAAGTCCAACCATCCAGGCTACTTCCTTGTCAAGAACTTCAGCAAGTTTTATCAGTAATTGTAGTTCACATTAGATTCTGTACTTTGTGGGAGCGGGGATTACCTAATTAACTTCTTCAAAAACATGTACTCATCATAGATTGAATTCCTTTTGGTAATTAGAGGGTGCTTAATTAATTAATTGTCTTAATGACCCATTAATGGTGGTGTGCAAGGAATTTTAATGAGCCACCTTAATTAAATATTATCTCACTGTTTAATCAATGCATTTAATTATTCACATGATATTTTCTGTGGAATCAATTTGGTCCTGGGTCACAGGAGCAAAATGCTGATTGTGTGCTCTCGCACTGATTCATCACTGAATTGGTCATTTAGGTCAAAATCCTCTTTTAATCATGAGGAAAATAAGCTATTTGGCTCAGATCCATACATTTTCATGTAAGAGAGTAATTCCGATCATTTTGATATCAATTTTAATTGACCCTGGGTCACATTTTACATCTGTTTGAGAGACATGTTTTAATTACAGATATGAGATGGTGCAATTATATTGCGATGGTCACAGTGTGTTCTTAGCCATTAGGGAAGATAAATGGTAGGATTCCATATATTTTCATATATTATTGGACAATCTACCTGTAATTTTCTCATTGTACAGCACGGAATTTTATGTTAAGGAGAGCCTGATATGACTTTTTTGTATTTCTCTCAGGCCTTAACACATTGTGGCTCCATTTTGTAAAAGTTTTTAAGGACAAATTACACAGCTGTATGCACATGCACAACAATACGTAGCTTTTAGCTGGAAGTACATCCGTGAAAAAGAATGTATTTTCTCTAAGCTGGGAGTCGAAGCCATTTCATCACCAAGTTTCTCTCCATCTCGAGTCCGTGAACCTCTGCTCTCCCGCTGTCCTCCCCCCTCTTCTTCAGAACAAACTGGAAGACCTCTGTCATCATCCTCGTTTTAGCTCAAATTTGGTGGGATCAAAGGTGGCCAGCTGGGCGGGGGCAGGGAGCAGATGGTTGCATGCTCAGGGGGACCAGGCAAAGGCCCTTCAGGTTTTAACACCTCCTCTCCCCTGGGTGCCCGGGTGGGGGGGATCCGGCTCGGGGAACTTACCTGAGTTCAGTGGCATGACCAGCAGGCTTCCACTGCACCACCCCCTGCTTTGCTCACATATGGCGCAAGCCATGGGGGCCTGGAGCTGGGGTTCTGACCTGAGATAAATAAACTGTTGAAGGGCAGGGGAAGGTAAGCCTCGCTCATTAGGATGAGTGCACAAGAAGGAATCCATTTATTAACAAACCACGAGTGAACTTTGAGTTCAGGGAGAGGTGGATTAGACTTTGACAAGGAAATACCTAAAAAGTTATGATGGTGACAAAGAAATTCTGTATATGTCCATAAAACAAAATATGATAATGTGTGCAATTTTATGAAACAATTTCAAAGGGATTAAAAGACATTTCTCTAAATTTCATTAGTTGTACCTCTTTACCTCTTGTAACCTGGGATCTCTATGGGCCAGGCAGTGGCTGGTTACAGAGACTGCAGGTGCTGGGGCAGATTAATCCCTTGCCAAATCAGCTCCGCCTCAGCAATCTCAAAGTTCCAGGAAAGGAGCCTGCTGGGAACGTGAAGTGGTACTTGTGGTCTGGGATTATGACTTTCAGACTTGTTGGCCTTGAGAACACAAATGTAGCCTCTTGAATTGAATTTGCAGAGGGAATAAATTCTGTGGAGAGAGGGGGTGGGGTTTGGATTCATCCACTGACCAATGTTTTTTTGGGGATAACTATTTTTCCATAAATCCATCTTAAGCAGTCACATTCTCCCTGTGGCTAATAGGATCATGATGGGAATAATCTTTACAAATCTGACAGAAAAAAAAAGAATGTCCTGGCCTTCAACTTCTTCCTCTCGGTAAATGAACAATTTCAAGAGTCTTTCCTGTGGGACAAGGGGGGGAAAAACACTTACATTGGCAACGAGTCAAAAAAGTGGAGAATAACAACATAATTTTCTCAGGAGAAGGTTTGGCTATTACTACCATAGCTCTATAAGTTATACATTACGTTTGTAAGCTTCAAATGTGGGCGGTTAGTTTGTGAGTGTAATGCAGTGTGGTGAATTAATTGAAAATGTATTTAGAAATATAACGCAGACATACGCTTCAATAGTAAACTCACATTTTAAAGTTTTCTGACTGTTCCTGAAAACGAATGAATGATTACAGACAAGCTTTTGCATTTTATAGACTTACAACAAATGATCTATAGCTGGCCAGTGAAGACTCTTGAAAATAGAAGTGGCATCCTGCTCATAGTGGACTGAATTTGAAATGGTGCCTGATCAGACATTTGCGGCCCATTCTCACCTTGTCACTCACACCCAGTTCTACATAGCCCCACAATAGCCGTGAACACACAATATGACCAAGCAAACCTCTTATTGTCATATCAAACTCTGACAGCACTGGGATACAGACCTGCTTTGTATTTACCCACCTGCTCCAACATACAAACACTATTATTTTTTTATCCTTCACAACTTCAACCCATAAAAATGACACTAGAGAAAAATCTATAGTTTATTGCTAAACTGTATTTTTTTTTTTTTTTTTCATACAGCCCTGGCAATTTAGAAGATTAAAAGAGTTGATCACGATCACATTTAATGATATTAATCTATTTTTCTACAGTCATAACATGGAACAGTTGCAAAGGTAATGTTCAGGAAATTTAATTTTACTAGAGCTCAAACAATTAGTCAATTAGTCATTAGTTAATTGATTAGTCAATTAACAGACAATTAATCAGCAGCTATTTTGTCTTAATAATTAAAAAAGAAACATTCTGTGGTTGCAGCTTCTCAAATGTGATGATTTTCTGCTTGTCTCTGTTATATATTATTTCACATTAGCGCTCCATTTTACGATTATTCTCTATTAATCTGCAGATTATTTTCGTGTTTAGTCTATGAAATATCCTAAAACGTTTAAAAAAATACTCATCACAATTTAGTCTACAAATTTCTTGTTTTGTCCATTCAACAATCCAAAACCCAAAAATATTCAGTTTAGAAAAATATACAGCAGAGAAAAGCAGAAAATCCTGACATTTGATATTTGGCATATTTGCTTGAAAAACAACTCAAACAATGAATTTATTATCAAAATAGTTGCAGATTATTGTTTTTTAAAGTTTACTAATTGTTGCATCCCTATTGAAAACTGAATATCTTTTAGTTTTGGACTAATGTTCAAGAAAACAATTAATTTGAAGACGTCACCTCTGGGAAATTGTAACATTAAAATTGGCATAGTAAAACTAAATGATTAATACTTACTATATTACATACTGGAAATACCACTAACAGAGCTATTAATGACTAATGATAATTTAATAAAAGAAAAGAAAGCTCCCAACATTCAACTGGCTGGTATTCACAATGTCTAATCACTTGTGTCCAACTCAATAGACAGTGATGGTATTGGCTGTGTTGTAACTGAGATCCACAACTTAACAAAGAGTCTCATGCTGCTGGGCCTATTGCATTCTGGGACAAAGGTGCCATCCTGGACCCGTCTATCTCGCAGGATCACAATGAAAGCAAAGAGTTGATTTAGCTGGCATGTGTGTTTTCTCTCTGTGCCTTTTGTCTGTGTGCGTGTGTGCGTGTGTGTGTGTGTGTGTGTGTGTGTGTGTGTCTGTCCGCGTCTGTGTATATCTGTGAGCGACCCATTGTGGCCAGACACCTGCCCACAGGCTTCTTGTCTGACTGATGAATCAGTGTCTTCAAGGTGTCTTTGAAGAAGTCTATTGTATGCCTTTGTTCTACAGTCTTAAGCATCCTGTCCTGCGTCTCCCTCAGCACACTAAAGAGAAAATAAATCCACTGCTGACACTGCCACAATGAATGGCCCTGGCCATCGTCCCATCAACCATCTCTTCCTGCTCAGAACAGGAGAAAAGGATAATGGACATTGGATCAGAGAAAAGAGAAATACAAAAAACAAGAGCGTATTCAGAATCTGACAACAGACCTCCATCTCTTTTCCATCTACCCATCATTTCTATGAAAGAATAAGTTAAACAAAAAAACTCCCCAAAAACTTTTTCTCGTTTTTATTCCCTTTTCTCTTTATTCACTTCATTTGATTTCTCTCTTATTTGTGATGTCACACCTGCTATCATTCATGTGCTGCACGGTCTGTCAGGGCAGATTAGAAGCAGGGGGCTTGTGCCTCGACAGCCATCGTACAGTATCAATATTGTGATGGCTGAGGAGCCGCCCGTCCTCTCATCTCCTCGGAGTGCAAAGACAATTGAAAAGAGGAAACGTCACAAACCTGACACTCAAGTCACTTCAAGGAATCCCTTTCAAGAGGGAATAAAACCTCACCTGACAAAGCAAAGCTAGCCCAGGACAAGAGTAAATAGCATCAAACACCAAGGGTATTTCCACTTTTAACAAAAGGAAATGCACCCGCTGTAATCAATTAAGATTCGGGAAGTGAAATCAGTTATGTTCTTAAAACTTCTATTTTGCCAGAGGAAGTTTGATTAAGTCGCATGTGGTCTATTGTGTATGAGTTTTTACATAAATAAGAACAGACAAAAGGAATTGTGCTTGGCTCCAAAGAGATGCAGAAAGCAGCCGTTCTCATTGAAAAGCTGAGGTGATTTCAAAGGCAAACAATCTCATTAGTGAAATAAAAAGCATTCTCTATCAGGGCTAATGCATGTTGGTGCATTTTTCAGATCTTGTAACATTAGGCATAGTTGCCTTGGATTTTTTTGTATAATGTCTACCACTAAGATTTTTCATAGTTTGACCAAATGTAATAATTTCCTCCCATACAGTACTGCTCATTAACCCCAATTACTCTTCCAGGAGGCTATCAAAATTACCCCCCCCCCCCCGTGTTCTAATAACTCCAGCTGCTCTCCTCATCAACCAGTTTAATCTGGGCGAGTTAGACTGGGATGTAAGCCAAATGAAAAAATGTAACATGAGGTTAATCACCCTGAATACATTCTCCAAGTAATGTCAACACAAGACCAAAGAGTACTGTCACTGATTTTATTGGTTTTTTTGGTTTTTTGGGGTTTTTTTTTTTAGCGTGCTGCATCTAACCAGTCTAGTTTAAGCCAAATTTCCTACTTTTCACCAGAAGACATTAAATTGACATTCAATTTAGTCCCTCTGTTTACCCCTGATCCCTCTGACCCACCGTTTGCATTGCCATGGTAAGGTATGCCAGCATAGCGAACACTGTTTGTGCACCCCACTTAAGATCTCTGTAGAAAGCAATAAAGGTCCAGAGAAAACAAAACAAGATGAAACAAAAGAGATAGAGAGAGTGTGTGACAAAGAAAATAGAAAAAAAATACCAAGCAAAAAAAAAAATCCCAGGGTGATTACAAGATCAGCATGCCATGGTAAAATTACCATCACTTTGAATTTGAAATGGCCATTTAAAGGGCAGTAGAGCATCCTGAAAAATTAAACTGGAGCCTAATTAGCACACTCCAACCTGACAACGGAGCAGGTTTCAGCCTGGCTGAGCAAAGCAGTCAAGCAAGAGGAAGTGAGTGACTGAAGGACTGAAGGACCAAGGAGGCCCTGCTGCTCCTGCTCTGAACCCATCACACGCCCGACTGTGAGACACACTTATGCACAGACACGCACTTGCAAACACACACATGCACAAACACTGCACTAGCATACACACAGGTTATCTTTCTTCCAGACACACCCATCTTTACAGATGTGTAGAAATGATCAACTTGACTCCTCCACTGTATATTTGAAAGTTGCATCTTCAGATATACATAATGGTAAATGCATCATATGAGCAAACGATTTCTTTAGAGTACTTTATTTTTCCAACAGAATGGTGGCGCTCAAGCATGTCTTATATCCCTCTCCGCCTGCCAGCAGTGGTTGGGTCAGACCCGTGACCCTCTGACCCCTCACCGTTAAATTAACTCTGCCCCCAGTTGGGTGTTGTGCCAAATGTCAGGAGCGGCCTCTAATCCTGTCTCGCAGTCTGGTTGGCCACTCAGCACCAGACTACCTTTCCTGTCCAGACCAATCTACCTACATACCAGCCTCAGCTCAACTCTGCTGTAGTCCCTCCTGCATGAGAGAAGACCACCAACTTACCCCACCTAAATACTTGGTCGACCAACTGGAGAGTTTTTTTTTTTTTTTTTGCGATAGCACCAACAAAACGAGGCAGCAAAAGAGTTTTAGTTTTGAGCTGAAACTTTTGACCGTCCAAGTGGGTGAAAAGTGGAATTGCAAAATCCTGCCAGAGGGATGCAAAAGTGCTGAGGGGAGGTGAAACTAGACACTGTCAAGACAGCTCTGTCTGTGTGTGAGTGTGTGAGGGAGTGTGTGTGTGTGTGTGTGTGTGTGTGTGTGTGTGTGTGTGTGTGTGTGTGTGTGTGTGTGTGTGTGTGTGTGTGTGTGTGTGTGTGTGTGTGTGTGTGTGTGTGTGTGTGTGTGTGTGTGTGTGTGTGTGTTTTTCACCTCTGTCTTTCCTGAGCCCTGGGGTCTTTAGTGCGGTCTAGTCAAAGAGAAGGAGAGCCCCATTGCTATATCTGTCACAGACCACAACAAGTCAACTTTAACTTCCCCTGAAAACTTTTCACAGTGCAACTGAGTTTGATAGTTAGGTGTTACATGGATAAAGTTAGAAACACAATGTGAAATATTTTAAAATATCAAAGAATATGATTAATCAGAAGATTGCTATAAGTAGAATGTCATGTATGTTGTTGTTGTGATGTACCTTTTGCCATTATGATTGTGGCTTGAGCAGGAGGTGATTTCCTCCGGACAGATCAATCCAAACCTGTTCCAGAGACCTATGCGACCTCTCCATACCACAGTCATGGAGCACCGGCATTGTCTGAAGACACAGCTAATTTGATTTGAGTTAAATGTGGGGCTCAATCACTGCCGATTAGCTTAGATTTAATTAACCCAAATCGTGTTATTGTGTTTGATGACAAAGAGGTTCCTGTGCAGGAACCTCATTGTCAGATCATTGTTCTGTTGTCTCATTCAGCTCAGTCAAAGGTTGACAAAGAGCAGCTGCCAGTGTGTACTATAGAGGAAAACAAAGGTCTTACTTTATTCTTAATGGAGGACGGGTGCTGGATACCTGGACAGAGAAACTGTCCATTGACCATAGACACAAAATGAAGAGCTTGGTTGTATTTTAGAATTCTTTTTCAGTGGAAAATTATTCTGACAAATATGGCACGACATCCTGAGTTTAGAGTAAATGGAAATTGGTGTCACAACAATGTAGTACATAGAATAAGAAAAGAAAAATACTGCTGTATACCTCTCTTGACTTCACTATGACTCATGATACTGTACTAAGGGGTGGGAAAATATAAATACCATTTAGGCAGTTGTAGCTGGTCTTGCTGGCTTATCACAGAAGCATCCTATGATTGAAATCAAGTTCCTGTTGCAAGTCAAATTAATAGGACAAAAGCCAAACACGTAGAGATTGAAAAGTGCAAATCAATCACCTTCAAACAAACTGACATAAATACCATTAAATTCCATAAGATCTTATTTTACCTCACTCCACTCTTAATGCCTTTCTCTCATCTGGAGTGACATGATATTTTTTCCCTGTGACACACGCTATAATTGACAAAAGCCTGGCTGCACTTTGCCAAAGTGTATTGAGCTGCTGTCTGGTTGAAGAATACAAATTCATCCTGAATTGGAGGTGCTCAACAAAACTGCTGCCAATTATCTGAAACCCTGTAAATGATAACTCTGTGGCCACTCAAGCATAAAACAAGGAGATGAAGATGAATCTTACTCTTCCCCATCATTTCATCCCATTTAATTGACAAGCTCTCACTCGCTGTTAAATTTAGAAGATTACAAATATGAGCTGAATCTCGAGCACCCAATCCACCCGCTCTAATCACATGCTGAACCAGTCGCAAATTAATCTGCATATTTTAATAAGGTGCCAGTAGCAGGGAAGGTGTGTGCAGACATTTAACGGATTATCATCCGCCGTCCCCCGAGTTCAGAAATTGAATAAATATCCTTCATATAAATACATGGGAACCTCGGCTGATAGCGAGGAGCTTTTCTCTTTCCAACTTGCTCATATTCTCGTTCCTCTTCCCTTCTCTTTTCCCTCTCACAGTCGAACTTGAGGATAGGCTTTTGGAGGCTTTTGCTTCACTAGTGGTCCATAGTCTTATACTCAGGCCGATTAACAGTCCAAGCACTTATTGAACAGAGAAGATGTAATTTCCCAGGCCTGCTACTACCAACAGCTCCTGGCTTTCCTACTTCCAATGTAATCTTATAAGCACAGGAGTGAATTATGCCAAGCCTTTAAGTATAAAAAAGGCCATGTGTAAAACACTACTATACCTTGCACTTTTAAAAGTTAATAGGCAAACTAAACCAAACTAAAAGCCTATTGAGGTTGACTCATGCCCGTGTCAAGCATTTTACAGAAACTAAGCAGAGGCAACAGCCTGATGAAGCTGAATGAACTGATCTGAATTCCTTTTATTTCTCCAGAATTCAATTTTGGACAAAACTACCGTGTGGGACTCTTTTAAACAAGCTTTTTTTTTTTTCACTGAACAGCTGTGAATATAATGTTGCAGTTCCACAGCATGACACTACAGTATGTTTACAAATGGATTTCTTAAAGGATAAGGCTGGTCATATTCTTGTTATTTGTAACTGTCAACAAATCCCAGCAAGAGACCAAAACCAACAATGTGTTGTGTCTGTTTTTGAATACTTTCCAACTTTCCTACCCTGTCTGTGGCACTTAGCTTCAACACCATTGCTTCCTACTGTATACTGTATATGTATATATTTTAAAATGGGTTGCAAAGATATACTCCTTTTTAAAAAAAAAGGCAAAATAATTTTCCACAACATCTGGGCACTAGTTTTTAGCAAATGTTACTTCAACAGGAACAAAAAATTGTATTTTGGGGGACTATTTATACCCACGGATTGTGAACATTTATGGTAGCAGGACGGTGTATGAAAGATCAAAATAAACTACAATGGCCATTTTTCTTTGTAAGGAAGGAACATGTCACTCAACTGTGTGGCTCATTTATGTGTTATAAATAGTTTTTCAACAACAATGGAGTTATGTGGCACAGAGGAATAAGCCGTATCATGCTTCAGAATCAGTTCATTATTGGTTTTGGTCTTTTCATCGGATTTGTTGACAATAAGAAAGATGTAAAATATCATCAGACTTATCCTTTAATATCTGCACTTGACAATGCAGTTATGTTGACCTTTGTAAGTCCCAGGTATTCATATTGTTATTACATGTTTTCATTCTGCTGAGCCTCAATCTCTGCTTTAAACAAACACACAAACATATACAGATCCATAAGAAAAAACCAGCCTTGAACCTGCATCTTAACCAGCTATTCACCTTCTTAAACATACTTATTTTCCTTGAGAAACACTGAAAATTACAAGCTTCCTCATTCACCTCAAATAAACTGGTGATGGGATCCGTAAGTGGCAGTACAAAGAGTTATAAATTGTTTTTTTTTTTTCACCTTTTCACAATGCCAGGAGGAATATAGCCCCATTACACTCTTGAGGGTCGCTTTTAGTGTTGGAAGGTAGTGCTTACACAGGCTTTACAATGTGTATCATTATAGCTCGCCATATAAGGAAGTGGCTGGGATGAGAAAGGGAAAGAAAGAGGAGGTCACTAAGGCTGTCAGTTTCAGATGGAAGGGAGGACTAAAGATCAGCACTCAATTATCACCACTTAACTGAAGGGAACCTTCCTTCTTATTCTTGCCACCTGTTTGTGAAAACGGCTTTTTGAACCTGTTGTTCAACATACAATAGCCTGATACCTTTTCCTTTTTTTTTCTTTTCCAGTCAGCTAACTCCCGCTTTAAAGTTCCCTTTTTTGAAGAAGAAGAAGAAGAAATTTTAGACCCAACTATCGCACAAAAATCACTAATGTCACTCCTAACCAAACACATATACCAAGACAAAACAGTGATAAACCGCCACCTCGACAGTGATTTGTCATTTAGAAGTGATTCGTCTGGTGCTGTCCCATCTCCTGGCTGAGTAAGACATCACATGTCAGCAGTGATTGACAGTCCCCATGTCTGTCAGTTAGCTGCAGGGGAGCTGCAGGGAAAGATAAGGACATCTATCTGTGTAGTCCCTAATGGCAGGCTGGGGTCACGTGAAGGTCCCTTCCAACCATGATGATATCTGTATTTAGTAGGCCTGGATTTACTCCTACTATAACACCTGTCCTCAGCTGACCTTTCAACCCTACCTGACCCCTACCACTTATTTTGATCGCTGTGTGATCCATTATTAAATACTGTGTGTGGGAAAGAGTAAACATGCTTACATGTAGCAGAGATAAAACTACCGATCATAAGTTTAGTTTTTAAGATTAGTTTTCTAAATTTTAAGGTATGACTTTGTTGAGCAAAAATCTTAAAAGAGTATTAAAACCTACGTCCATGTGGAAATAGCCTTACTTTTTAGGAAAATTTAATGTAAGTCATGTAACTTTTTTTTCATATCAATTAGTTCTTGCATAACATTTCAGGGTTACTCTTTTTTGTACTCTAAATTTTGCTTTCTTTACCTGCTGCTTGCATCTGCCATGAAAAAGGTCTATTTACCTGCATGGTACTCTGTCCAGTCCACTGTGTGGCATCCCTTTGTATTTGTTGTCAGTTATTGTAAGGGTAATAAACATTAAATCCAGACTATAAATGTTTGCAATTGTTATCACTTCAAGTGTAGTTACATTGCTTATCCCTATCTTTAAAAAGTTTGAAGGTATTTAAGGAGCATGCCACTGATTTTACACATGAAGTTCTGTTTATTTATCACGAGGAGTACTACACAGCCACTGAAAACAGTTTTATAATGTCTTTTGTGGCTCTTGAGGGAGCTTTCTGAAGTTTAACAAAATAACCCTGATGATGTCATCAGGGTTGTCTAATCTTGAGCTTGAGACTTGCCTGCATAACAAACTGGAAGTGCGAAGTTTGAAAGAAGTGGCAATGGGGAAATTTAGGGCCCAGTGTTTTTTTACCACTACTGCTTTGATTATGACCATTTCTTATGTATGTATATATATGTATGTATATGTGTGTGTGTGTGTGTGTGTGTGTGTGTGTGTGTGTGTGTGTCTATATATATATATATATATATATATATATATATATATATATATATATATAATATGTGTATATCTATATCTCTATTTCTATATAGAGATATAGATGTGTGTGTGTGTGTGTGTGTGTGTGTGCGTGTGTATATGTGTGTATATGTGTGTATATGCATATGTGTGTGTGTGCATGTGTATATATGTCTTTAGGAATCCCTTAACTATCTGAAAGTGCAGTGCTAAATTTCAGGAGTGCCCATTTAAATGGTGAGATTATCCTACCTTGAACTAGATGACGTCTGAGGGACCAAGAAGCAGCTCTTCTCGGCAGTATAAAACTGCTCCAAAGAAGGATGTCTGGTCTAATGAAACTACTTATATTAATAATTTCATAGTTGAAGAAATTAAATTACAACCAGTTACTGTCATGAAGGTTATAATGTGCCGTTTTTGTTTAAACTGTTTTAGAGAGGTGTCGATTCAAATGTATGGTCATTTTGGATGCTGCAGTTTGTGGTACTGTTGAATGGTATATTTTGTCCACCCTATTTATGTCAGTGAGGGTAGGTTAAATAACTGAGTATTTAACCCTCAGGCATTTTGGCACCCATGAAAACAAATATCCTAGCCTATGCTAGGCCAAGTATTATTTTTTCAGACCCTCTGACAAGGCAACATCGTAAAATTCTGCTTTTTCATCTTTTAAATTAGCAATATGCGGCTAAATGAGAAGAAGCCCTCGATACGCTCAACTGTGCCAGACTGCACAATACCATAAGTGTGTTAGCAGATTTAAGTGCCCTTTACTTTTATCTCTCCAAATCTCCTTATTTGGGTTTAAACAAAAGCAAATGGAGAATAAGGCATTACAGGGGGTAGTACAGGAGGAGGGGCAAGTCCGGCACCACTTAACCTCTAAGTACCTTGTTTTTAAATCCCTCAACATATGTAGTCTGGACCTCAGATCTGTGTCAGAGTTTGTTTAAATGTGTTTAACTGAATAGCTCTTTTGTAATGTTATTAGCACAGCATTACCATGTTGACTGTTACAGTTAAGAGGTTCAGGTGCCCTGTTGTGTCTGGGTGGTACAGTATATGCTATACAGATCCACATGGAGCCATCTGAAGTTAAATGACTTTACCAAAGCATTTGAAGATGGATGAGTTTAGAGGCAAACAGGACAAATGCTTAAACTAGAACACATTTTAATTACAGTATAGGTTTCACTGTGCATCTGCCACTACAATGTCAGGAAAACACTCTCTGATGAACTAATGGAGGTAGTGTGTGCATGTGTTTGTCTATGGGCATGTGTTGGCATGTTTGACTGTTGTTTGTTTCTTAAAAGGAAGGCCCTCTGAGTTCAACCAGGGTACTTTAGTGAACTGACTTACCCTGTTTCTGTTCCCAGTATAACAGGTAATTAGAGTCACTAAAACACAGCCTCGCCTTGGGATTATACGATATTACATCATTTAAACATGATTAATTTATGAAATAGAATTTAAGATTAAGAGTTTTAGATAGGATTCTGGTATTAATCCAGGGCAAAAGGTATAAAAACAGACTGGTAAGGATTGATACAGAAAACTAAAAACAATGGCTCCAAATCCGGAAGAAGACTTTGTCTGTGAAAGAAGAGAGGGAAAAATGCAAATAGCAACGGGAAATTACACAGTCGAACAACAGGACATTTAAAGGAGAAACGAGACAGAAAGAGTTTGGGGTGGGGTGTAAAGGGTAAGAGAGAACGCCTTGCTTATTATCTCAATCATCAAGCGGAATAATAGGACAACAAAAAGCCTGAGTGTGCCCAAACCTACCAGCCAGCCAGTGGGCCTGCTTGTCTGCCTACCAGTCGGGCCTGATGTGGTTAAAAAGAGTTTGGCTAATCGACTATGCTCTCGCCGTCCCCACCCCAGTGACCCTGAACA
Source organism: Xiphias gladius (assembly GCF_016859285.1). Taxonomy (NCBI): domain Eukaryota; kingdom Metazoa; phylum Chordata; class Actinopteri; order Istiophoriformes; family Xiphiidae; genus Xiphias; species Xiphias gladius. Next base: position 16,784,351 of record NC_053409.1, read on the forward strand.
GCCATCTTCCTCTCCCCGCGAGACCCCTGCAGAGCAAACACTGCAGGGACATTAAACACTCATACACATTTTTAACCATTATCCTAAATGGCAAGGACTGTTCTTTTCTCCTTCCATAAGGTTTGAGCCATTGAATAAACTCAAATGACAATCCATCAATTTATTTCTACTTAGGTTGGTGAATAATGGCGCAATATCCGTCCTGGAAGGAGCATTGGGGAGTACAGATAAGTTCATGAAAAATTGACATCATTTGTTTCAGTAGGGATCTGGAATTTCCTTTTTAGATCCTAAATACTGCATGGTCTGCCAGCTTTTCTGCTGCCCCATTTCACCCTCCTACTAAACACTTTAGCATGGCTATGTGGCAGTAACACGGGCAGTATGCAAGACCCATTGTTGCTCTAAATACTCAAGAGCTACCGTCTCCCCAGAGGAATATCATTTGAATTGTAGCTATATCTTAACCACCTGTAACATGTGAACTAAGTTTGATCCCTCGAACATTTCCTGTCCCCGAAGAGAACATAAGCCTCTGTAGTAAAAGGAACATAAGATTCCCGTGTGTGGATTTCCTTTAATTACAATAACATTCCCAGTTAATTATATACAAAGTATTTTAACAGCCCAGGTAGCCTGACCTACTGTGTCAGATATGATTTAAGGACAAACAACAAGATATAATAGAAAACAAATACAAATAGAACTGTCAAGTACATTACAAAAAAGTAAGCATATGTAATTATATACCAAATAAGAAAGCAGCCATAGTATTACTACACTAAATTGATTAAATAAAAGAATAAAAAACATTTTTTATTCTACTTTATAATTTGAGGTACGTATACTTTACCTGAGTATTTCAATTTTATGCTACATTATATTTCTAATCCACTACGCTTCATAGAGAAATACTGTGCTTTTTAATTCACTACATCAATTTGTCAGCTATAATATCTATTTACTTTACACAATCAGATTTTGCACAGATTAAACTACCCAACAATATATAAAGTAGTTACAAATAGCTTCACCTTCACCACCTACAACATTGAAATGCTATTCAGACATTAATGCTACCATAATTATACAATAATATATTCACATAATATCCATGAAATAATATATTTTAGCAATGAAATATACATAAAACCAAATTTTATATATATATATATATATATATATATCTTTGTGTGTGTATATAAAAATGTGTGTGTGTGTGTGTGTGTGTGTGTGTGTGTGTGTGTGTGTGTGTGTGTGTGTGTATCAGATCAATAAGTAAAAACTACAATAAAATTAAAAACACAGTAATTAAAGATAGAAAAATGTACAAATGCAAATGTCCAAAAAGTAATGTGCGAGGTAGAATCTCCAGCCTCTTAACATTAGCATACAGCAGGTCCGGGGTCCCGTCTCCTCTGGTGCAGTGTACTCCACAACTGAGTGAAAGTGGGGACAGTCTTGTCCACCTGAACTCCCTGGAGATCATGTAGAAAGTCTTGGGGTGCAGAGTCTGTAGTCTCGTGGCAACAGAGTGAATGACGTCACAAGAGGTTGCTGGGTTAATGGAGGGTTGGATGTAAGCACCAACCGAAACAGCGTGTGAGAACTCTCTGGATATGTAGTAAGGACGCAGCCCCACGGCTAACAGTTTAATGTTTTGGCTGCCGAAACGTTACATTTCCTGTCTGCCAGAACCGTGTCAAAGCCGTCGATGGTAGCGAAAGGATACAGAGTATATTCCCGTAGCCATGTGTCTTTGAACCACATAACACTGCACTCACAAAATCCCTTAGATTCCTTACTAGGGCCGCTAGCTCATCCAGCATATTAGTGATCTCACGTTGCGCATGATAACAGGATGGAGACACACTCCTCTCCGTCAGTCTCTGTTGTCTGGACCGAGCTCTCTTCTGCATCCTCTGTGTGTCCTCCTCTGATTTCTGTGGGGTTGTCTGTTGTTCTTGTTGCCGTGCCGGCTGGCTTCAATGCGATCAGCTGGCCCCTGGTGTAAACAATGCGACCTTGGAGTTGCTGAATGATAGCATTCAAAAAAAGTAGCTGAAGAAGTAATTTCACGGTGAAAGGACATGTTCAGAAATCGTGCAGCTTAAATAAGGTATTAGTAAAAATGTGAGGAAGTATGACAAAAAGAAGAAAGTTCAAAAGTTGTGTTAATTTTCAGATTTTTCCAAGAAACTGCAAGAGGCTGCATGCACTTCACCAAATGCACACATAAAAAAAAAAAGAAATGAAATGGGAAAAAAAAGGAGTTCTACTGATAATAGAGTATTTTTACATTGTGGTATAGCACTATGGGGCAGTGGTTTTATGAGTGGGCCCAAATTGGAGTTGACTCCAAGCTAGCAAACAAGGATGCAAACAAATCACAATTTAAGACATTGGGAAAAATCTGCTTCGTGCATTTTATAGAGAAACACTGTAAACATAACTTTTTTTGATGTAAGAAAACTCTGCAGGGCACCTTTTAAGTGAAAGATCTTAGCATGTTATCCACCACTGTCTGTAAATCAGGTGAAACAGTTAGCTCTTTCCAAGTGGCCCTAACTTAAAAGGTCTACCAGGCAGTTAAGAAAACAATAGCCCACTTCTGTCAGATGATCCTTCCAACTCCCTACTGGCTTAATGGAGGAGGGAGCAAGTTGGCGTGCTGACTTCCTGTGCGTGTGTGTGTGTGCGTACAAGTTTGTGATAGCGAGGTGATTGTTAATTTACATCCGTTCATTGCCATCCCCTGGTTTTAATTCCGCCATTAGAGCGTTAAAGGAACTGTTGGCAGAGGCCCCATTACTCTGTTACTAGGGGATGTTGGAATGAAACAGTGTTATTATATAAATACCACTGCACTTTTGACTCCAGGAAGCTACTTCCTGAGGTGTAACCCTTAGTCATTCAGGGACCTGATTTACAGTAACTGGCCAGGGGTGGACGTGATTCTCTAACACTTTATTTCACCCCTCTGCACTCCTTCCCTCCTCTCTCTCTTTCTCCTTCCCACCCTTCACAGACACCCAGGTTTCTCATCTAATTTTAGGACTGGAAATCTCACTCTTTGACATGTCCTGGGGTTGATTTTCACCTCGACCAACGGCACAGCTGTCCATCCATGATACGTCCAGAGGCGAGATGTTCTGCTTTATTAAAAAGTGTGAATATAAAAAAAAGGAGAGAGGGAAAGAGTGAGACACGCACACACACAAAGAGGTACAATGGCAGAGACTGTTAACATACATCTGTCCAATTTGTACATGCAGAGATACAGCCTTGCACTAGCTGGGGCTGAGGCGTGTTTGTTTGAATTATATTTTTCTATGGGTAGCGTACAAATCCATAGAAAAAAGGATGCTGTTGTGAATCCATTCATCTGACAAACTTCTCATGCAATTTGAGGTAAAAGACAATAACAATTTACATGACAGAGAGAGAGAGAGAGAGAGGGGAGGAAAAAAAGATGCAAACTCCCCGCCAATCAAGCTTGCTTTTGTGTACACCAAAGCAGATAAAAAATAACCTGACTTTAGAATCAAAAGATTAAAACAAAAGCTCCCTTGTCGAGTGCCTGTAATAGCATCATCTCTCTGGCTACTGATTATATAGAAAACAACTGCAATTACATTTCTGGGCTCACAAGAGAGAGGCGAAGAGGCAAAACCGGGCCCAGGAGAGATGATTAATATTCTTGTTTTTATACAGATGCAGCCAATGTACTGACAACCACACCGTGTCACTGGTTCCCTCATCAGCCAAATGCAAAGCATGACCACCAGGAGAAGAAGGAAAAAAAAAAAAGAAATAAAATGGCTTTGTGTTTCTGGCAGTGAATCTCAAAAGCATAGGCGTCCCACTCCTTTTCTTCTGGTCTCACATTTGATGACAGAGGTGTTTTAATTTAAATGTGAAAATCCCAGTTCTCAGAATGAGAATGATGCTATTTCCCCCCTAGTGAGTCTTTGGAGAAATCCTCAGCTCCCCTGCGCCTTCGTAACTCCTAATTTATTTCAAGAGTGTGTGTGATTAGAAAAACCCTCCTAAATTACTGTATCGCACAAAACAGTATAATTAAATTAATATTGGATGTAATAATTACTTTGTGGATTCTCATTTTTCATACACACAGCTGCTTTGTTGCCTGAACCATTAGCATTTGTCTGCTGCAATTAACAAAGACTCTAATGAGATTTCTGCGTATGCGTGTGTGTGTGTGTGTGTGTGTGTGTGTGTGTGTGTGTGTGTGTGTGTGTGTGTGTGTGTGTGTGTGTGTGTGTGTGTGTGTGTGTGTGTGTGTGTGAGCGTGACTTTATGGGGCCTTGTTTGAGTGAGTGAGTGAGTGAGTGAGTGAGTGAGTGCTTATTCGCGCAGATTTGACTGCATAGTGTGGGTTGGCAGGCACATACCTCACACGTACAAATATATAACAGCTCTGGATTTCATGACACGTTAAAAGGGTTTTGTCACTGCAGGTTTTTTACGAGTATCTTAGGACAGAGTAATTTAGCCTCAATGAGAACATGAACTTTAAGGAAAAGGTGGAAAAGTTCCCACTTTTTAATGACTAAAGGTTGAAGAATCTCTGTGGTGCCAAGAAAGGTACATTACTCTCAATCTCAACTGTAATGTATTCCGCTACTTGTGAAAAATAGCTACATTTGTCTAATGCATGTCATGGAACTGACTTAATTCTGAATGATGATCCTGTCCACCGATTTCATTCACATTCTCACGCTTACCAAGGACATGAGTCATTTTGTTTCAGCTTTAATAGTTGGAATTTTATATTCATGGTTACTTGGGTAAAGAGTTTAACCCTGGTGTTTAGGCTCGGTTACGTATATCCAATTCAAATTCGCTCTAAGAGTTTCGCATCTGCAACAAATAAATTCCATTACGTTAATAACATGGCGAAGTATGTCAGTTAGTCAGTAAGTGTCACATAATGTTTGCAGGTTTGGGACGTGCTCAACCTCCTCCAGTGGTCCTTGAGATAACCCTGTCCATTTGAAATGGCTACAGTGTGTGTCAGTTGTCTCTGTGTATTCTGACAGGCAGGTGAACCTCTCTTTTCTTCAAACAGGACAACAGTCTCCTTCTCGCTCCCACTCACTGTCTGTCTCTCTCTCTCTCTCTTCTTCTGTCTACAACACGACACACTTCTGTGCCAGTACTGTCACTGCGGATGAAAATGTCCCCTAGTTATCTGCCTGTGTAATTGCTGTCTTGTTTGGTTAGGAGATTAGAGGGCTGACACTCTTTGTGTGGTCTTGCAGATTGAACAAACAGGCACCAGTAGGAACCCCTGTCCAAAAATCACAAGACAGACTCTCGTCTGTGTGATGATAGCGAGCCAGATGGACTGGCGCAGGTGATAACTGTGGTGGTTGGCGTGTTGATGGGCCATGTTAGGCTTTGACGATGTAGCCTCATTTGAAAGCCATTCCGCGCCGTGCTTTTACATTTCCAGATATGAGAGCTGAAGTTTTCCTGCAGAGGGAAGATGAGTATTTGGACACCTCTGCTCATGACTGCATACAGATTACACCAAATGACTTTGATTTATTAGTAACATAGAAGAAATGATTTAATAGTTAAATTTGTCAAAACTCTTTTGAGTTCCCTCAGAGCCACAGTCTCTTTAGCGTACTGTATAGAACTGCTGCTCCTCTCCCAAGTGGTGAAGTCTGGTTTGGTCTTTTGTGTGCTGTCGCTAGTCAGAAGTGACAGGCTATATTTCAGCAGCCTGCACTTTTCCTCCCTGTCTCCGAGGGTGGTATCCCATCAACAGTGGAGCCTCAGCCTCAGCCCCAGCCCCGTACAATACTACACTCAGGTCCTCACTATTAAGGCAAATTTCCATCCCAAGCCCGCCAATCTCCTTTGGCCTCCGTGCTTTTATTTCCCTCTTCTTTCTCCTTTTCCCTTTTTCTTTTTGCTGTCCTCCCTTTCGTGAAAAGCGGAGGGAATGCCAGTCTCCTCTTGTCACGGTGGTTCCCATCAGTGGGGCAAAGCTCAGGGATCATGTTTGATATTGTCAGATGGCCTGGAAAATTAAAAACCCAATTAAAGTGGCAGTCCAGAGGTCAGCTCTTCTGCATATCAAAAGCTCTCCTCTGGCTATTCTGCACAAATTATATCCATTAACAGCTCACTTTGCTTAGGCTGCAACAGCACAGCACTTAGGGAGTAATAAGTGCTTTCCCCTCTCTCTGTTCCATTTCAAATGTAAACCTCTCAGACAGAGGAAATAGCGACGAACAAATCATCACCAAAACATTTTTCGTTGTGTCTTTCTTTGACCAAGACACAAAGGTCTGTCTTGGGTTTATTATTAATGTAGCGAGAGAAAGAAAAATACAACCAGGAGTTTATTTTTAGATATGTTGCCTCCTAACTCTTTTTCTCCTCTTTCTCCTTTGTTCACACATGACATGCTACATTTCTGCTCGTATTTATCTTTTGCTTTTGAGAAATAGCCACCAACCAAGCCTCCCATTTCTCTTTCACTTTCTCTATCTCTCCCTTTTTCTTTTGTGTTCCCTGTTTTACCCACGATTCATTAATTCCTGTACAGTGCTAGGGAAAGGACAGAGAAAAATGGCCAACCAAGCTTAATGGCATGCGTCTCGGGCCAGGCCATTAATATTCAGCTTAATGTTTCTGATAACGGGACTGGGGGCCATGAGGAGCCGCTGGCCCAGACAGCCTTATTAAGCAGCTGGAGTGGAATGATGCCCGCTCACGTCGGGGATCAAATGCAAGAGTAAACACATATGCACGCACACACACTCGCACGCACACGCACACACACACACACACACACACACGCACACACCCACACCCACTCACAGTAAAGACAGTTGTGTTCGGGACTTCGGCATCGGGATCTTCCCACCAAATCGCTCCCACCATGTGCCCTCTTTTTATCTGTGTCAGTAGCAGCGTCAAAGGTTCGGTTAGCTGAAGTAATTGTTTGTAAATGTATCAAACGGTCCTGTGACAATGTGCCGGTTCATTGTCATAGGTTGGTCAGCTTATTAAATGTTTATATTCCCACAAATGAACATAACCTTGACATTTTTTTCTCTCTCACATTTTCCTTTTTCCCTTCCCCTTTCTCTTTCTCCAACGAGCCACAAGTTCTCTGCATTGGGTCTTTTAGCTCCATCTCATTTACATTTAATGACATGATAATACACATTAGCAGACTATTTCAAATAATTACAGCCTTTCAATCGCTTTTTACCCTCACCTCGCTCCCCCAAATGTTCTTCTATATCCTACAAGCTCTTTTCTTTTTTCTTCTTCTAAACTTTCATATTTCTAATGGCAATAATAGAAAATGCTTTTCCTCAGAAACAATGTATAATAATATGTCACAGGGACATGGAAAAGAAAAAAGATTGAGCAATTTTCGGAACTGGTGCAGGGCGGGTGGTGAATAGGACATTAAGTTCTTTTCTGTGGTAGTGGCAGTGGGTTTTTTTTTTTTTTTTTCCCCCCCTGCCACACTGACGAGGTGTGACGACGTAGCTAACAGCAGCCGAGCACACAGGAAGGTGACAGCTCTTCTGTTCGGCCAGCCGTGGGCCGATGCTGAATAAGAACTGCTGCAATTCTCCCTTAAGTTCAAAGAATCCACTCAGTAAACAGGCTGAGAGTTGACTATATTATGATTCCCTCATATTTATCTTGTTTCGCAGTAGCACTTAGCTCTGTCACAAAGTATGAGGAGAGTCTGACATGCTGTGGACAATTACAGATAAAGAGGGAGAAGAAGAGAGGAGTTGAGATAAATAACTGATAGGATGTTGATTGACAGGTGCAAAATAAAAATTGTTCAACAGATTATTATGAATAATCAAAAGTATAACAAATAAAAGAATTGGTAATAAAAGCTACACTAAATTGAAAGAATAACTGTGTATTACAACTTTGGTTTTATTTTTACAGTTTTGACCAACAATTTTCATCTGTTATAATAACATCAAATTCTTCAGTTATTACTGGTCAGATGATCAGACAAGCTGCAAACACCAACAGTTTAGCCAGGTTACCTAGACCACTTTATTTGGAGGTAAAACCAAAAGTGACCGTACCTGTACTGTCTGATAAAGGCTGTCGATGGTATTTTAAAATAAAGCCTAAAATATTACCCTTCTTGGCTACAGAACTTTCAGTTAATGTTGAATGATGTTTTTCATCCTGGTGTCCATGAATCTACTTTTGAATCTATTTAGTAATGTGTATGAGGGCCTTTTCAATTTAAGGAACATAATCACCCAGTGGTCCCTCTATGGTCCTTTAAAATGCCCTCCACTTCCTTTGCACTTATGGTACCCTGCAGAGTGATCATTGGACCTAATGACTCTGTAAAAAGCCGGCTGACCATCCCGTTCCAATCCTACACCTTGTTTAACGGATGGCAAGAGACACTATTGGCTGAGCCTAAACCCATTTGAATTTAGGCAAAAGGTGTGAAAGATGACTCATTGTCAAGCCGTATTACTTTTTCTATTGCTTTGTGCTTGTTCTACCAGGGAATGCCAATGTTTTTAACATGCTAGTAGTTATAGATAGAGTAGAGGTGGTTTCAGGCTGTGTGATTTGTTGTTTTGTTGAGCATATTTTTTCATCATTTCTGAGGCTGCTGCTTGTCTCACAGTCAAGTTATTTTGCAGTTTTTGGGACTGATGCATCAATTCAGGCACCGACTATTTTCAGCCTTGTGTTGCTTTGAAAATGTGCAAATCTAACCGCTGACTGTCAGACTTCCGCAAGACCTGACACATCAATAACTTACATTCAACTTGATATGGTCCACCTTAGGGGTATACAGCAGAAACGGTATAGAAAGTACACCGGTAGGAAATTGCCTTACAGTATGGGTTGTGACTATACTGTGGTGACCGGCAGAACCCTCGCAGATCTAAAGTGGCAATGGCATAACTACACCTGTGGGAGGGAGCGATGCACTAAACCGTGCCCAGTCTGCCGAAAACAAAAGGGAGAAGATTCGTTGCAGGCTTCGTCATCATTAGCCTGCCCCGGCGAATCGTCTGGAAAATGTGAGAGCCCACGCTGCTTCGTTTGGAAAGGAAGAAATGGCTGAAAGTGCTGCACACAACGATAGATACTGTGAAATTACCATCCGTGCTTTAAATTATACCGTGAAATAACTTTTAGGCCATAGCCCTAGTCCACTTGCCTTATGTGACTATGACTTCAAACCTGCAACCTCCAATTTACACATTCTCTGTAGGAATAGAAAACATTTTTATTTGAACAGCACTGTTGTGTGCACCATCTCTGTAAATGTTCATATTTTAGTGTCTTGACCCACATGTCACTGTGATCTGAAGTCTTTTTAAACTTGACGTCTGCACTTGATACACATTACCATCTGACGGCTTATACTTGAATGCATGTGAGAAACATGACTGAACTGTCCAATGGACACTGGACGTGCTAACATGCTGCCTAAATGCCCAGGCTAGTGTAGACTCTGTAGATGTGAAACTACTCCAACTAACCAATAGAGGACTTTTAAATTTTAAAGCCAAAGAAAAAGGAGGAAGAGAAGCTGAAATATTTTAATTTTCTATTATGTAGCTTAATATTTACATTGTATTATTACCATATGACAAACAGACAGAATGTTATCTTTATATTAGCACATTCTTGTTTAGGAATATATCTCCATATATGTGTCTCTTTACATGTGTGTGAGCGTATGCATCCTTGTGTTAATGTGTACTTGGGTTGGGATGAAGGGACTTGTAAATGAAATCAAGGTTTCTATAGTCTCTATTTTTTTTCCATAATAGTGTGTGAAAGAATTAGCCATGTGGAAGAGTAAGCAGAGCTCCCTCGTGGTGCCGCTATGAATCTATTCCTCGCAGTTGCACTGTACTGGTCAAACAAATTAAATTACGACAGCAGTATGTACGTAATTTTATGTAAATTATGGTGTTAATGTTCTGCGTCGTGCTGTTGATGATGGGCTGGTGTGCTCCTCCTCTGGTGGCTCTCGTCTGCGGGCCTGGCAATCACCGGCTGGAAATGAACATGTATATTTGCCAAGAACAGTCGACGGTCTGCTCCAATTTTTTTTTTTCCCTCTACAGTCTGTACATTCAAAAGGATTTAACATATCTCAGTTGGCTTCAGGCTAGAACAGTAGTGGGACTTTGTAATAGAGGAGAGGGTGGTTAAGATGCACAGACCTATTGCTGTCAGTACAGATATATCCATATTTGGGAGTTTTTCGGCCAAGAGGAACATTTGTTTGGACGCTTACAGCAATACAACAACCATTATCTTGTGGATGTTATCGGGCAATGAATATTACATATGATGTATTCTAATGTAAAGCATTACATGTTAATTTCGCATGTGCTTCTAAGACATTGTTTTGTATGACTTTCAAGCTGGGAATGTAACAATTACAAAACAGATTGATGGATTTACAGACGCGGGTTTACCTAAGCACATATCGACTTTCATTTCCTTTCTCCACCGAAAACCTCGGCTGCCATCCTCCCTCCCATCCTCCTTCACGTTCCCCTTCTCTGGCTGCTACAATTTATACGGCCACGGAGGAGTGCAGAATTTACACTGGATTTTTGCTTCAGCCATCTATGGAATTAAGAAGTGTATCCTTGCATTTCATTAAATCTTGCCTAATGAGATGACTGTCTCTCCCCAAAGAGCAGATGATAGAGTACCCTATGCCACGGTGCATAATTTAGTATGGTGAGGTTAAATGCTGGAACTGACTCATGTTTCACAGAGGACCCTATCCAGCAGTTAAATCAACTCATATAAATATTGCCAACTGCCAGCCGAATTCACCTGCCCACTTAGAGCTTGCATCCAAACTAATGGATCATTTGTTGGCTCATAATGCAAAAGAATGGAGATGCATAGAAACTGGTGTCTTTGCCTGTGCACTGCTTTCCAAACCTGCACACAGATTCTCACGTATTGTGATTTTAACTGGCTTTCTACTGTGAGGAGTAGTAAAATGTATCAGCTAACCTTATTATCACTGAAGTTGAGACATTTGGTACTTACTCAAGTAAAAGTAATGATACCACATTGTAAAAATACTCCATTGCAAGTAAAAGTCCTTCCATTTAAAATTTAATCAAGTGTAAATAAACACGCATTAATGGAGATCGGGAGTCCCATTTGAACGTGTTCTATAATCTATAGCGGAAAGTAACTAAGTCCATTTACTCAAGTATAGTACTTGTGGTACATCTTCAACATAAAATATGGCTTACAGGTAAATGCATCAATAATGTTCCAATAATATAATATATATCTATATTGTTATTACACTCTTTCTGCAAAATGAGTACTTTTAATTTTGATACTTTTATGTATATTTTGCTGTACTTATGTACTTTTACTCTGCAGAAGTTTTACTTGAAACAGAGTATTTGACATTGTGATATCATTACTTTTACTTAAGTAAAGGATCCAAGCACTTCTTCAACCACTGTAAATTATTATATGCGATAAATCATTGGATTATTATTACCCATGCATTATCCTGTAAACAGCATAATGTTGTGGCTTGTCAAGTTGGCGTTAATTGTAACTACTTTATATTCTGTTGGATAATGGTCATTTACATGCTTTGCACTGCAAAAAATTCTCCATTTTAAAAAGTATTTATTTATTAGTTACTGAGTTGTGAAAGTCTTTTTTCTTTTTCTCAAAAAAAAAGTGGAAAAATCTGCCAGTCCAGTTAAATTATTTTAATGTTTTCAATAGGAATCAATTTGTTTTCAAGAATTTTCAGAAAACAGTGTGAAGGAAGACAGGATAAGAGGAAGGGCTCCTCCAGTATCATGAAAGTGACACTTGATGTTGTAAAAATTAATGAAACCAGTTGATTTCTCTCAGAAAAAGGTTGAAATAACCTAACCACAGAACCGCAGAGGTTTTCACCTGTTTTAAGAAAATGAGATTTCTAGAAATCAATCTGCAGTGTGTGCAGTATTTGCAGTATTTAAAGTACTAAATTTACAAAGTAACTATTTTTTATAGCTTAGATGTAGCAGAGTTAAATACACAATATTTCCCTTTGAAATCTAGAGGGGTAAAAGTATTGCATGGCATAAAATGGAAATGCTCGAGTAAATTACAAGTGCCTGAATTGTACTCATTGTGTAGACCCTTTTTTTCAAATACCACTTTTGCATTATTTGAACTAGGTTAAATTATTGTGTCAGAATTTTTTGCAAGTCTATGTATTGCATTTTTTTATTATTGCATTCTCTCTGCTGTGTCTATGGCTGCGAGTTGGAAAATACACAATGAGTGGTGATAATCAGTTTGATACATATTTCAGACAAAATTATATTACTATAATGAGGTGCCCCACATGGCTCATGCACTTTGAAGGAAGCATTTCCGATGAATTAGTGTAATTACCAGAGATGAGAAAAGTAACCAAATTTCCTTTCATGAGTTCATCTGAGCTGTGGTTTCACCACACACACTTATTCACACAGATTGAGAGAGAGTGTGTGTGTGTGTGTGTGTGTGTGTGTGTGTGTGTGTGTGTGTGTGTGTGTGTGTGTGTGTGTGTGTGTGTGTGTGTGTGTGTGTGTGTGTGTGTGTGTGTGGTGGGGGAGGCATAAAAATCATTGAGAACTTGAGTGGGGTTCATGCCTGATTTGATCATCACTTCGAATTGGAAGATAATTTTCATAAAGCCTTTCAAATGGCTGACAGCTTCTGTCCTCCATTCTGGTCTCTCTCTTTCACCATATTTTTCCTTGTTTTAAAAGATGCCCTCGGCAGAAGGGGAGTGATTGGAAGGGATGCTGGGAGTTTGCTGATATTCCAGGTATTTTAAGCTTTTGGGTCCACAAGGGTGTAATGGACTTATTCTCAAGCAGTTCTTGTCTCTCTAATTAGTGGTCCCCCCTCGAGCCGTAACAAGGGCACTGACGAGAGAGGCTTTTTCCCAATGATAATGTGAATGGATACCTGCAGGGGGAGATTTCTGCACTGTTCCTCATCCTGTCAGCCACTCTGGGTAACACTGGGGCTTAATGAACCTGAAAACAAGACACTGTGTGTGGTGAGGGGAGTGTGTGTGTGTGTGTGTGTGTGTGTGTGTGTGTGTGTGTGTGTGTGTGTGTGTGTGTGTGTGTGTGTGTGTGTGTGTGTGTGTGTGTGTGTGTCTGTGTGTCTGTGTGTGTGTCTGTGTGTGTGTCTGTGTGTGTGTCTGTGTCTGTGTGTGTACGTAAATCCAGATGGGTACTGTACAGCACCTCAGAGCTGGCTGGGGTATATTTGAAAATAAAAAATACAGTGCATCTCTGGTGAGAGATAGGCAGTCTGCGTTACCATGATGAAGTAAATTATTTGTCTGTGTGTTTTGGATTTCATGGAGTACGCCAGCTGTAAAAGTGAAACACGCATTGGCATCCCGCCACATTCACAGAGGCACAGATTACCTTGTGTGAAAGTGCAAGAATCCAAATCAAACCACGTCTTTCCCGCTAGAAACACAAGAGCCGCTGAACATGTAATGTGATATGTCCTGTATGTCCTGCCTACGAGATGGTTTGACTGATAGGTTGACACCATGGGGATGCATATCTAGGATGCATGCAATGTCACAAATGTCTTGTGTGATCGATTGAATGCTGCACTGTCTGAGTGAGAGGTCATTGCTCTCGAATATACAGCCGGGGTGGGGGGGGCGCAACAGAATGCCTGGTCAGCACATGGTCACATTTTGGATGCACCATGTTTCCCTCACCTCCTGTGTGGGTAATGAGCTGTTTTGTTGGTGGAGCACACGTCACTCCATGTGACATTAGACTCAGGCAGTGCTGCCAGAGCCTACCCTGTGCTTTATCTTGGGCCCTTCCAATGAGGGGCCGCAACTATGTTCTCAAGCTTGCTGACAGTGAATGATGTGTTTGTTTATCATGGTGGATAGGTGTCATGTCAGGCATGCATTAAGTCCTTGCAAAGTGAGCCGTGCATTTTTTTTTCTCTGATAATAGTGCTGTGGACCAAAGCAGCGAAGCACTCGCTTGATGATAAAGCAATGGGGAAAGTCTATGATGGACTAAACAAAGTGAAAAAAAATTGGATGGAATAAAGGATGAGTAGGAGAAAGATGGGCAGGTTGCGTGTGAGAGAGGTAGAAAGACAAAGAGACAGAAAGAGGGAAAGACTGAGAGACAGAGATGGAGGAAGGGAGCCACAGATGTGGCAGGGCCTCAGGCGATACAAGTCATTATGGTATAAACTGCTGCGGTGGTGATGTTGTAGGGAGAGCAGAGAGGTCACCAGCTCAGGGTGTGTCAAGCAATACATGCACGCATACACATAAGCAGACACACATACACAGAGGAAACTGAGAGAACATCTGGATATGTGCCACCTGCCTAGAGGAAGTCATCTAGTTTACACGCAGTACAGGAGGGGGTTTGTCCCTTCCTGGATGTGCAACCTTCATGCAAGCCTGCACCACTGGGAGAGGATGGAGGATGAAGTGGAGAGTGAAGAGCATGCAAGGCAAATGCCACACTTTACACGGATTAAGTGTTAAAGTAAACACGGATATCGTGAGCTAGGACAGGAAATGGGGAGAAATACACACCGCCATCTCTCCCCTATCATGTCACCACAGTTGCCTACTTTACTCAGCTGCAAGGCGCTGGTCCAAGGTGTGGGATGGATGCTTACTGACAAGGGCTATATCCATTGCAAACACACTCAAGGGCATTAATTGAGAAAATAGAACGGTTTTAAAATTTAAGGTAAAAGATTAGATTAAGATTAGACTATGATTTTGTTTTAAGGGTTTTTACGTCTGTATGCTTTCGTGAGCCTAAAAGAAAGAAAGCAAGAAAGAAGGGAGGAAAAAAAGAAAGACAGGAGCCACAAAACTCAGCACAAAGTATTGACCATCTGGCTCCAGCCCAAGCTAGCGTGCCACAAAACAATTGCATTCATTAGGTTAATTTATCATGGTGGTAAGCTCAATTTACTTTTGCTTGTGTGAGCGTGGCTCATTAAGATTCAGTCTGCCGTTTCCTCAGGCCGTCTTGTGATCATTCACACAGGGTTCACGCATTTTGGACCAGATAGGAAGCACTCCAGGGTTATCTGCCAGACCTAAACTGTTTAAATAAAGGCAGCAAAAGAAGAGGTGGAGAGAGGGATTATGGTGGCAAATGAGAGAATGAGAATAGGATGGGGGGGGAGTGTCAGCGGAGGAGTGATCTGAAGAAGGAATGCCGTTGAACAGAAGTGGAGAAAGAAAGGCTTGGCTCTCAGTTAACAGAATGGATGTCGTGGAGCCGTGGTGGAGGAGGAATGGAGAAAGAGCAAGGGAAGGGAGGCACGTGACTAAATGTATTCTGATAACTGAACAGCAGATGTCTCGCATGGAGCTCCTTTGTTGCCTGAACAGCAGGACACTGCACTTCAGTGGGCTCACTTCACACCGCATTCATTTGCCTGCCAGCTGCCAATTTAGGGTAGAGAGAGTGAAAAAGAAGGAGGGAGAGAGAGAGAGAGGAGGGAGGCTCACACCAGTCCGTCCCTCCCTTCCCTCGGCATGTCTTGCAGAGAGGCTGCCATTCCGTTCTCTCTTCCCCCGGTGGCCTCTACAATTAGTGATCTGCATAACCACCCACACCTCCACGCACTGCTCTCACAGAGCAGAGGGGGAGCTGCCTTTGTCTTTTGGCTGCTGTACAATGAGTTGCTTTGGACTTGGCTGGAAGCCAGGAACTGTGGCACAAAACTGCATGTTCTTGATGGATGACGAATACTCCGGGAGTCTTGTTTCCTCATGGAGCTGATTTGGCAGGTTAGAGATGAACTGCTGCAGCAGCCATCAAAAGCCCTTTTGTTAAAACACCTCCTAAACTGTGGAAAGGGAGAGGTTTCTGAATTGTGAGCTCTTATTATTCTCCCAGGTACCTTTGATCAATAGAAGCACACTCTCATTAACCCCACAAAGCCCACAGTTCATTAACGCCTGGGTGAAAACAAATTCACACCCCTCTGCTAAGTGATGCGGGCTGAGGCGTGATGGTATCGAGGCTGCAGCGAAGCTGGCAGTGTGAGGCGAGACTCAGGTGACTACAACCACAACTTCACAGCTCACCTGATGCTTGTGACCTCGCTGAGAACCAAATCACATCTCACTTTCTGCTACACATCCGCCGTCTTATGAGAGAAGGGGGACAGAAAAGTGTGAAGTTCATATTAAGTTATTATAATTGGCTATGAGCGTACTTATTATACGATAGTAGAGGTAAACTTGAGGCAAAAAGGTTTTATTTTCTATGAACTCCTTCATTTGCATTCTCCCTCAGTGCACAGCAGTACCATAAACTTGTGCTCTGTTTGACTTTCACCATGTGATTATCTTAGCTGTGAAGTCCATTCAGTGATGTGGGTGCGATGGGAGCTTTGAAGGGATTGCTAACCCCATTATTAGGGCTTGCGTGGTGCATCGTATGCTGGATAATACACATATTGATCGACAACCACCAGCTCATCTAAATTGTGCTCGCTTGTTACAGTACAAAAGGCAGCAAGAGCAGATCCCTCTCACCACCCTCCCCAATGTCAATTCACAGAGTGAGCTATGGAACAAGCATTATCCCCACTTCCTGAGTTGGAGGGGGGGGTGATAAAAACTTTTTGATTAAGGGAAGGGAATGTTCTATTTTATTCTGATTCGGGAAGCAGGAGAAAGAGCGGAGGATTAATCTTAAGGCCGTCGTTTTACTGCCTATCCCCACTCCTGTCTCAGAGCTGTAGAAGCGCGAGTGAATAATGGGTTGTCCATCAGCCGTGGGCTCAAGCCCAGATTGGGATTTTCTCTGGGGATAATACAAAGCAGGGCGACAATTGATGATTCATAATGTACAGTTTTAGCCTGGCGATAGCGCCAGCTATTGTGGCGGGGTTGGCATTAGTATTACAGTATCTCCCCATGAGGTGTTCCCGCCTGACAGCAATCTTTGGAAATGTTCTTCTGCTGAGGATGGGAGAATCATGAGTTTATAAATATGGATATAGAGAGTCATATATTCTGTAATTCAGATATGTGACAAATTGCACTTTTAAGTCGTCTGAAGAAACCTCCTCATTCAGTCATACATGCACCGTGTAATATTTAAAATCCTTTGAAAGGAAGGGAGGATCCAGCTATGGCAGGAACCAGCGAGGAATAATGGCGCCTTGTTATGTTCACTTACTCGACTCCCTCATTTTGTACACAGCGGCTTTACACTGAACCGAGAACAATCCTGCTAACAAAGTTGTCTGGCTCTCCAGTCATGTGAGCAGCACCTGTCGTGTCAGGGAGTGGAGGCTGAGGCGGCACTTGGGATCCATGGAAGGGACGCTATCCATCAGTGGTTCAATTTGATATTTAATTTAGACTTTTATGAGCCTTAGAGGATGGGCCATGTCATTTTTCTCTCCCAGGCTCGCTCTATAGGGATGAAGGATAAATTCCTTCCATCCATGCAGCAGTCTAACCAAGGCTCCCTCAGATTTATAACTGTATATGGTGCTGGCGATGCTGGTGGCAGACGATGACTGGCCCACTTACAAGACTCAGCACACAGATCTCTGCCTGGATCATATCCGCTCTAACTTGGGCAAAAGTCTGCAAAAGAATGCACATTCATTGCAGATTTTAGAATCTGCCATAAAAATTGACCATGGACGGTATTACATTGGCATTATATTAGTAAGAAAGATCTGTTAGGATGATATCATATCTGGCGTCTTTAGAAGAACAAAATTCTCATTTAAAAGCAGCAGAACAAAATCAATTAGTTTAGCATTAATCAACAGAGTTAGTGATATTATGCATACATGTTTTTTATTTCCATGAGTTATGAATGGAGTAAAATAGGCGATATTCTGAGAGGGTAATTTTAAGGAGCAGCAACGAGTTTTATAAACTAATCCTCTCCTAATGGTCTGTTTTAATGTAATTTATAGCTTCATTCATTACCCTTTTTGTATTAGTAATTATTTCTAAAATACCAAAGAGCCATCTTTTCTTTCCTGGTTCTACTCAGGCTCTGATTTATTGCCCCGGCTCTGTCCTGATGCTGTCTTCCCAAGGTGTGACATTTCAAAATATTTATAGCTCTGGCACATTAAAGGCCTTCCTTTGAAGGTGACCGACCGCTCTTCCACACCAGTGTAATTAATGGAATCTCAGCTTGTTCTCCTTGTGTTATTTATCCACTGCATTCTGTTGAAACATTATGGAAAACAGCAAGGTGTTGGCTCAGCTACCTCAGCTCATAAACAGACATTTTATACCCACGGGTCCCAGGATGCATTGCAGTGGGGGCGACAGGGAGACCATTCCACGTCAAAGCCCCAAAAGTTTAATATTTTATTGATTAGATCTAAACCTTCTGTCCAAAGTGGCAATTAAAATTCAATTAAACTGACTGAAAGCATCATATTAAATTTCATCTCTTTATGAGCTCTGAGATAATGCTGGAGGACAAGACTTGAATATAATCACACCCTTTTTAGATTATATTATCCTGTTCATTCCCTATAAAAGTGACACTTTTAGGTATACTTTCAATATTTCTTAACTATAACCCTCTAATGAACACATTTTATAGCCATTAAATCTCAACTATTACTGGGCATTGTAATAAAGAGAAATGGCTTCTTTTTGTTCTGTACTCCACATTAGAAAGAATTTGCGCCTAATTTTTTCACACAGGTAAATGAAATGTCAACCAGCCAGTAAAATATAAACAAATTGATTTGAAGATATTTATTAAAACCTCCATCGTACTTACAATTACACATAATAATGATAAAGTTGGCCTAAAACTTCTTTTTGAAGTGCACACATCATTATTATAAACAATACACTTTGTTTTAAGTCTGTCTTTGGGATGACACTCCAGTTAGTTTGTTCCCATGTATATCGTTGCATAGCAAAAGTATGAAAAATGTTAGTCAGTCTTATATACTTTAATTACATCTTCATATAGTAAACCCAAAAACAAGATAGGGAAACAAGAAACGATGGAGCCCTAGGCGCAGCAATGCTTTGAGCTAAATGCCAATGTTGGCAGGCTAACCATCCCACAGTGTTAGCATCATGCTAACATCATGATGCTTAGCAGGTGTAATGTTTACAGTGTTCACCATCTTAGTTTAGCATGTTATCATTCTAATATCTGCTAATTAGCACTAAACACATAGTATAGCTGAGGCTGATGTGAATCTCATTAGTTTTGCAGGAACCAAAGCATTGGACATAATAAAATTACGACCTCATGGTGGCACTAGACGAATAACCACAGGAACACCAGAGTGTTTACAAGTCAACCAGAAGGGGGACATAAATGTGTGTACCAAGTTTCATGGCCAACCATCCAATAGTTGACAAGAAATTTCACTCTGTAAAATGTAAAACGCATGGTGCTTCATCCTCTCGGAACCACCAATGTCTCTACAGAATTTTGTGTCAATCCGTCTGGTAGATGTTGACATATTTCACAATATAAGTGAAAACTGTGACCTGCTGGTGGCACTTCTCTGGTTACCATACATGAGTCTTTGGAAGTCCATGCAATAGTTTAGATATTTCACTAAAAACCAAAAGTGTGAACCTCATAGTGGCGCTGAAGGTAAAATCATTGCAACACCAAACACAGTAGAGTTTATCCTTTGGGGAACATGAGTGTGGACAAAATTTCAATCCGTCCTACAATGATTGCGATATTTCAGTCTGGACAGACAGACATTGCCACCACAAGAGACATGTCGTTAGCATAACTACAAATGTGTCCATCACATCTCAATTCTAACAAAAACATTTACAGTTAAGTTCGTTTTTCCAGTGTTTTTTATCCTATGGCCTCATCAAAGGTTAAAGGTCAGCACTAAGCCACAGCAAGGCCATTGATCTCACAGCATCCACTGCAGTAAGCAGACTATTCAGATGTACACAGAGAGCAGTGTGGGAGACTGAGAGAGGTTGTTATTACTGAGTGTCTCTCTGTTTCCCCAAGAATGTTTACTCTATGTGATTATTCTCTTCAGCTCCCCGAGCATCCGGGCTCCTGCCTCTGTGATAAAGATATTCATTTACCTGATATGAAAGTCTTGTTCATGCCGATCCCAAATGACTGTAGATAGAAAAGGAAGAAAGCCGGGAGGTGAGAGACAGCGAAGGAGGACAGAGGAGGTGGTAGGATGGGACCGCATGAGGGAAGGGAGAGAGAGAGTGGCTTTGAAAGAATAACATGAAATATTAATACGGTCGGAGCCGATGTGACACCCTAAAGTTTGCATGATAAAAAAACATAGAGCTTTCTAATGTGGGTCCCGGATTTTTATTGATTTGTGGAGAAACAACTGTAAAGACATGCAAGTCAGTTGAATAGGAGAGCATTAATTTCCCATAGGTTTTAAAAGTGTTCGTTTGTGATTCTGGGAAATGAATGAATCAACGGAGGCTGTGCATGACTGACTGACTGACTGTGTGTGTGTGTGTGTGTGTGTGTGTGTGTGTGTGTGTGTGTGTGTGTGTGTGTGTGTGTGTGTGTGTGTGTGTGTGTGTGTGTGTGTGTGTGTGTGTGTTTGTGTGTGTGTCTGTCTGTCTGTCTGTCTGTTGTAGCTGCGAAAGTGTGTTGCTCTTATTTTTTTGTGTTTGTTGGCGACTCTGCCATGGAGTATCCCACAGTACACAATCCTCCCCCTTCTGCTAATGATGAGATTTATATCATTTTAACTGCTTCTGAATAAGGAGGTTTTGCAGGCAGCACTGGCATCCATCCTCTGACTCTTCCACAGGGATGAAGTAGAGAGGGATAGATATTATATGGGGGGGTGGGGGGGGGGATGTGTCCTCTCGAATGCATCCTCATGGTTAAAAGGGTAAAATGAGATGCAGGGGTACGATAGTCACTCCCCCTCATCACGCAGCCAGCCCATCTTCTCTTCCTTTATTTTGTTTGAGTATATGGCTCACTCATCTCAGGTTTTATTGTCTCTATCTTGGGAAGCGCTGCTTTTCACTATAACACGGTCACCATGCGCGGCACATCAGGCAAGTTCTTGATTCTGTACTCAGTAATTTAAAGCCTTTATGGAATTGCAATTTCAGGGCTCAGTGCTTGTTTTTCTAAAATGTACTCAAGGAATTAGCTACTCCAGCCACAAATCAGTTGAATTTATGCACAGTTGTAATACACTTTATGGGCTCATGGTACATTGCTTCAAAAACAGCAGATGTGAAATTATGATAAATATAATGAGGGTTTTTTTCCCCCTTTCTGCTCCTTCCCTCACTCTCTCTCTCTCGTCTGTGAGAGAGAAGGATGTGAAGCGTGTTTACTTACCCCATACAATACATTTAATGTCTTAGTAAGGGCCGCCAACAAAACCTGATTAATGTCCTCATCTCTTTTATTAAAGATAAGAGTGGCACTGCAGTCAGGAGATAGAGAACGTACAATAAATCTCAGGCAAAATGAGCAGTCAAATAATCACTCATCAGAAATGAAATCTACATACATTAACACTTGCAGACATTCTGCTGTGAATATAAACACAGGGCTACGGGCAATGAAGCCAGCACCATTTATCCACATATTCCCGGTTAGGGGGAGGTAAAGGTGTCTGGAGATGGTAAGCTCTCAGCTGGCGATGATGTTTAAGGGGGTCTAAGCTACAGTCCACCAGACTTACCGTATGTCCAGGGAAGCAGACGCACAATCATTACGGGCAATGGATGAGCTAGATCGCAGAGGCAATTAAGCATCACCCCGAATAGGACCTAATGTTGATCCATCCCTACGATTAATCAAGGCATGCATTAGACAGTGATGGGCGACCCTGTGCCTTTGTGACAAAATGATTCTTCATCCTATGTTTGGGGATTGGGATCCCGAGGTCCCTAATGCGCCTTAGAGGCGCCCCAATGAAACCCTGTCATTTATTCTGTTTCCGTCCCTGACAGCTATCAACCTGTCTTCTGCCAGCCCGGGAACATTATCTGAACTCCCAAGGCGGTTAGCGACAGGGACTAAGCTTATGAGTGGTGGTAGCAGACAGGCAGATATGTAAAGCAATGATAATGCTACCGTTCTTTGTACTATCTACGTCAACCCAGGTACATGTGCATATACATGTTCCTATACATACATACATATAATATATATATATATATATATATATATATATATATATATATATATATATATATATATATCTCCTCTGGTAGAGGACCCGAGCTTGAGGAAGACACACCACCACCCCCTATGGGAGGGGGGTGAGAGGGAGATTTTTTATTTTATATACGGTGTATATGTATATGACAGACACAATGTGTAGATGCATGAAGGCTTTTATGTACACATACAGTGCACATGTGAAAGCAGTCATGTATGCACCGTTGCATGAAGCCATATATAAACATACTGTTAAGCATTCATCACAAATAGAGCCAAATGTGCTTTTTTCATCTCACTCACATCAGAGGCCTCCCTGTGACAGATGTCATATGTTGTGATTAAAAACTTGTGGAAGATTAAAAACAAATGCACAATGCACTATCACTGTTCTTTGTTTTGGTGTCAATCATATCTTAATAATCAAAATGAGCTTTTTTTTTTTTCTTCTTCTTCTTTCACTCATTCGCCACTACTGTGGCATCTGGCAGGGACAGGCTGACAAGGTGTCTTTACAGCGGAAATTACAAAAAATTGATTTTTCATGCTTGATAAAAGTCACACACAATTAGTAGGAGTGTCAAACCACTTGATATGGAGTTGTGCAAAGTACTGCAGCTCCACTCAAAATATTGATAGGGATGCGTAGCAATGTCAGTGGTCTGACTGTGATAATGACTTGCTTGCAAGCTGATACTGTACATGTGCCTGATAGACACAGTGCCAAAGCACATTTATTGTTGTTAATCTTCTGGCATTAGTCACTCATGATCTAAATATTAGGACTGTCCCCAAGTCAGAATTTTTTTTCAAATTTTTGTTGCTTCCAACCAATGCCTCAACTCTGGTTGTGTGTCAATATGTCTTTCTATGGTTGTGTTGACCAATTATAGTTTGAAACCATTGTTGTGAGGACAATTTGGCCGCTCCTCGCAACTTCAAAGGGCTGTTTGAGGGTTAAGTCTTGGGTTCTTAACCAGCGTCTGTGTGCGTGTATTTTTGTTTTTTTATAAAGACTCAATACTATTACTGATGTCTTTTCTTCATTGCGCTTTATTTAAAAGTAGAAGAAATATATCATTCACTCCTCTGTACTTGTAGTGTGAGTTGAACCCAGCCGCAGAGCAGCTGCCCCACACCATACTCCTATAATGACATGTTTTACCTAAAAACGCACGTTTGAATGTCGTTGTTCATCTTCTGGAAAGTGAAAACATCACATTTCCACACAGTGGGAGAAAGTAAAAGTAGTACCTTGGTCACAGCTCAGTTAGGAAAACCTACCACACGGAAGAGTGTCTCTCCTGCCGGCCTACTGGAAGTGTTGTCAGCTGGACACCAGAGCTGAGACTATCTGAGCGGCAACCGGAAATGACTCGCGCCGCCCTCTTTCTCCATCACCCATCTCTACTTCCATCCCATTCAGTTTTGTGGTTCGGTCGTTTTAAGATATGGCCAGGTTTGTAAAGTTTACAGCCTGCCATACTGTTACTCCTGCATTGCTTTGTGTATTGTGAGGCAGTTAAAAAAAAAAAAAAACAAGTGCAGTGAGTCGACTCACAAAAGTTGACTTGGGGTCTTCTCGACTGATCCATCGACTTTTAGGGGACAGCCCTACTGAATATTCTCTCTTCTTTTTTGTTTAATAACTTTATAGTTATCGTTTTACTGTACCTTTATCCTTTGAACGTTTTAAAAAGAATAAACAGGTAGAGGATATGATATAAAAATCTTTCATCATCAACTGTTATTTAGGATTATAACACCTCCATTACTTCTAATTGCCATGTAATTTTACACAATGTCCAGTTGTTCTGCTCTGTGGTTTTCTTCCCCTCTGTAGTCCCCCTCTGTCCATATGGCTACATATTCACCTGTGTTGCTGGATCATGAGGATGTCATTACCTCCGTCATTGAGCCCAAGCATCTGAGAGCCTGTTAACCTGGAACAGGCCTGGCTGTGCAGCCCCTGTGCTGATGGTACAATATGCTCCTTGTTATTCTAGGATCATTGACGCTAAAACCCTGGCAATCAAGTCAGTTTTGCTGAAGCTCATTGGCTCAGTGGGGTCTCGTCTCATCTGCGAGCTTGGAATGAGAAAAGGAGTGTTCGGGTTAGTTGGGTCGTTAGGTTGAAATTCCTCGATAATGGCGCATGTTACATTAGAGCCTTACAAACCAAGGAGAAGTGTTTCAGAGTCTGTGTAATGTAATTTACAGAATGGTTATGGTAGATAAGAAATTCTCTTGAGGTGTGAAGTATGGAGATGAATAGTTCCTTAGTAATCTAGACTCATCACATGCTTTACAGCCAAGACACACTAGTTACAGCATGAATGGATTCATACGTATCTAAGACACTTTCATTGCAGATGATATATGGCTAAAAGTATTTTTTTCAAACTGCAAACTCTAAACCCAGTGCATTGAGTAAGGGAGTGTGATTGTTAGTGTTATCGTTTTACTTGTTTAGCCATTGTTTAGACAATTGTTTTAATTTCACGTAGCATTAATAAGACGTTCATTAATGCCCCTTAGTTGTGAGAAATCTTTCAGCATTACCAGGAGCCTGATGAAATGCGCACCCATGATGAAGTGGAAACAGCTGAACAGCTGAGGCAGGAGATGACCTGCAGCCACCAGAGCCCCCTCATAGGAAACAATGTGTGGTGGGGCACTTTTTCTTTGGTCCCAGTGAGACCAGCATCACACCACATGAAAGTCTTTCATGCAACCAAACTTGCACTGTATGTAATGCTATCGCATGGAAGCAGTCCTGTATTATAGCGTATGCAATTTTATGTCATGGCATCCACATTAATTGTGACAAAATGCATTTGGAAAATTAATTGAGAAATTGATAATGTATGAAACAACTGAGGCAGAGATGTCTAATTTTAGCTAATCCAGAAGAGCAAATACTTGAAAAAATCAAAGTCTTTTATCACATTTTTGCGAAAAACATATAAAATTACAAAACAGTCTTGCTCACTGACTTGTTCACAATGGCCCAGTAAACCCAGAGATGTTACAGGTAAAAATAAATTCCACCATATACACATTATGGCAAAATCCATACAAAGGCAAATTTCTATCATGTGACATTATGTATCATTATATTGCCCAGAAATGTTTCATACACCTTAACTGCATTACATTCAAACTATTTCCTGCATTTTTTTTTGCAAAATCCAAATTCTGTCACGTTACTTTCAGCTGGATACAAACAATCTAAACTTTCATCAATCACTAGCAATCGGAATCCACTAGTCTCAATATTTGTGAGTTATATAAATTTCTAGATTTATATTAATGTAAATTTTGTTATACTTGTTGTATTGTAAATGATTCCCAAGTAAACTTTTACCCCAAAATTTCACTTTTTAATAATCACTAATCACCTAAGTGTGTTGTTTTGGGTGTAGTTTTCATTGTGTTTGAAATTTTACTGTACCAGTGAAACTACATGAACTTCCTGCAACATGCAGCTCACCAACCATGAATTTGTATATACTTTTAGAGCATAAGATTTTGCTGGTTTCAAGCCATGTTGCTTAGACCGAGTTGGAAAAAAATGTAGAGTTCAGCCTCTGAGTTGTAATTCGGAGTCACAGATATCAGGAATATAAAAAAGCTACAAAGCTACCATCACGGTTAAATAAAATCCAATATCACCACTGATATAATGGATTCAGCTAATTTAAAAGGAGCTGTACATAGTTTGCATGTTTGTATCTGCTTTCATTCGTTAACGAACCACTCTGCGTATGTAACACAGCAAACGTTGCTCATTTAGGCTATTTAAAGGTTGTAACTACAAGGCTAGAAACAAGAGTGACCATCTTCGTATGAACTGTGTGAACCAAATTGGAATAGCGGGCTCTTTAGCTGACATTGTATGAACACAGCATATAAATCAGCTATAACATGGGACATGCGGCCATATCACAACTTTAAGTAAAGTAAAATAAGGATAATATGTCACCATTATGATCAGTATTCAGTGCTGGGCTGTCCCGAAGCCTTGAGCTTCCATGATTTCCAAAGCAGATCCTCAGAAGCATCTCCAGTTTATCCCTCTCCCTGTGGGATGTCAGCCTCTCAGAGGAAGATGGGGCCATCTTTGAGAAGGTGGCGTCACACAGCTGCCATAGCCCAGCAAAGCTCCTCGAGGAAAGACATGTTGTCAGTGCGCATTAATCATCGGGCCCACCATCGGAAACAGATTCCCCTCATAAGCAATTTCACTCATTAGAGTTACGGTGCTGATTTGCTGATTGGTGCTACGCTGAGGCCAGTACGCTGTGAGGGAAGGAGAGGAGAGAGGTAGAGAGAGGGTCTGACACATTTACAGTGATGTGAACGCGGAGATGTTGATTAATGTGCATTGTTCCTGTCACATAAACGGAATAAATAAATATGAAACAAAAGCAGAGGGAGAGACTCATTTACAAACCGGGAAATTAAAGTTCCATTTAGTTGGGGAGTAAGACAGACTGGGATGACAGTCTGTAGACAAGACTGTAAACAAGAAATCCCCACAATGTAAGTCGAGGCCGCGCACCCACACGCACAAAGCACCTGGTATGGCTGTTTCAAGCATTCCATAAAGTGACGCAGTTCAATTCTTGTGGCATAGACAAAACATTACGAGGAGAGCCCCACTGCCCTGCCAGCTCCTCTGAAGTCCGCCACTGTGATAAGTCGCCTTCCTGTTTAGCATGACAGGCTGCAGTCAGCTCTTGAAAGCCCTCAGGCTGTGACTTGTTTCAAAACAATCTCGCAGCTCAAGCGGGGTATAAAATAAATACTTTTCACAGAATTTAAAACCCATCTTACGTGCTGCTGCAACCGCTGCATGGCCATCACACAGTATTCCACAGCAGCACAATCCTGCTTAGGTCATATTTAGGATAGGCTGTTTATATTGATCTTCATATCCCTTTCGCAAACACCCTTGTTTACATAAATAAACAATATTCTGTTTGCTGCCATGGAAACTGAGTTTACAGAGGCCACAAAATCACCATTTAATGAAGAAACATGTTTACATGACTGAGAATGCTGGCTAATAACGGCATATCTCAGCTGTCACTCTCCGGTTTCTCATAACTGGGATATGTGTTTATTGGCAGTGGAAGATGGTGTTTACAAGCAACAACTCTTAAACGTAACACTGGCGTTTGCCGAGTTACTTCAGAATATTAATGTCAGTAGTGCTCCTGTGATAATCCTCTAGCAGTGATAGTTGTAGATTTTTAAATATCATTTATATATCATTTTTATAAATTTTATTTCAATTCATTTTCTGACATGAAATCTAAGCAGTTACGTTTCTGCACAGAAGGAGCAGAATGTAATTAATGCAAACTTTGAAAGCCAACGCTCCCCACGACAGACTGAATCCGTTGTTTTGACAGTGCCAACTTTTGCACCATGTTTTGGTTTGATCCCTTCCCTTACATCCTCTCAGTCGGGTCCCTGTGTGACCCTCTCACCAGTCATTAGATCATTGCTCCGTTTTAGGGAGCAGCAAACATCCGAGACCGTCTGAACTTTTCCTGTGGAGTGCAGCCAACAACCACATGACTTAATAAATGGTGACAAACATAAGCCAGCAGTCACATCAGCAACGTTACATGGTAAAAGGGAAACAGAGCACCCAGTTGAACCATATAAACGGTCATTACAGGTTTTCGAAAGTTTGTGTGTGTGTTTGTGTGTGTGTGTGTGTGTGTGTGTGTGTGTGCGTGTGTGTATGCTCTCCTCATCCATCATGCCAGCATCGTTTCCGTGCTTTCATCATTTTCAAATGATCTCTGCCAGGTGATTGTTCTCACTATGTAGAGATACACAGCGTGCACTAATTAGCCGTTATTTTGTCAGGTGAACGATGGCTGCCGATACACCCCTCTGTCACTTTCTTCAAGAGAAAATGCGTGCATTGAGGAGTTCCTCTGCCTGCTCCCCTCAGCTTTTTTTTTTTTTTTTTTTCTCCCTAATTTTGCAGATTCCGCCGTCCGCCCCGGCAGCCTGGGAGAAGTCGTTTTACAGTTCAATCAGGAATTCTAATAAACTGACCTGTGCTTTAATGACTAATTCATTGTCTCCTTTACTACCTTCATGGGTATAAAGCGGATTAATGACTTGAGCAAGGTTAAAAACAGTACCACTGTGCTTTTCCTTCATCTACTATCAATCATCCTTTAGATTCTTAAGAGAGCAACGGAAATTGAAGGAAAATTAGTAATCCCTTTGATGGATGATAGCATAGGTAGGAGTGTATGCGTAAAATATAAGTGTGTCTATAGCATTTAATGGAAATTGCGAGATAAGTAGCTCCACATGAGGAGCTTGCATTTTAAGACGTGCCACATACATGGAACAAACCATAATGCTATATGACAGGAGAATTATCATTCTGTAAAAACAAAGCCACCACAGAAGTAAGAAGTAAGTAAAAGAAGTAATATTTTTGATTATCGTTTCAACAGTGGAGTCATAAATACCTGTTATCGAAGTGGCCCAGGGACATAATCTCATATATTGCACTGCACAGTTCTTTACAGTGTGTTTACAACAAAGGGCTTTCAAAAAAAAATCCAAGGAAAAAAGGAAGAACTCCACAGCAGTTTAGAGAAAAGAGGTTCAGAATTTCCCGTGAGTTGTCAAAACTTCTTTGACAGTTTCTTTACTTTTCCTCACACTGTACTTCTTTCTTGTTGTTCAGAAATCCCACGGAAGAGGAGCGAAATAAAAAAAAAAACAAAAAAAAACAAAGGGGAGGCAAAGGGGAACAGCGAGGGAAAGGGAAGAGCGGGTTTAAGGCTGCGTCCCTTTGTTTACCCCTCTATGTATATTCCCAGCACACATACACACGCCTCGGCTGCATCTCTGGGCTCTCCCCATTCTTGGCCCCGTCATTTCTGACAATGTTAATGATTTAGTGGAGAGCCCTCCACAACGGATGATTTGTGACATGTAGGAAGGCTCGAAACGGGGGAGGACTAGGCAGGTTTCTGTGGGGAGTGTTTGGGATCCAGGGATGCCTTGAAGATAGTGATTCATTATATTTAAGACAAGTGTGACATCCTACTTCAAGGAGGCAACACACATATGTATGGAGGGGGAGATTTTTCGGGTGGCCAAAGTGGGGAGGGGTGGGTAAGTACAAAGGAATGCCTCAGTGTTTTTGGAGATGACATAGGAATAGGAGGCAGGCATATGGAGACGGCAGACTGGAAAATAATGGGTAATGGAGGAATTTGGCCTCAGGCTATATGCCTGCTTTGCCTACTTCTGTATAACTAGTATATTTATAATTCAAATACATACCTTAAATAATTAACAACCAGTGAATATTAAAGGTGAATGCAGGATATCTTTTCTACAGATGGGAGTCAGGTGAAAAATAGTATTAAATTTCAAATTTGACAATAGCACAGAACAAAGGACCGAAGAGCAAAAACAAAAAGTTGGCTGCCGTTTTGGGCCTATTTTTTATTTTGGCCTCGTGCAATAAGAAAAAAGCGGTCTAGTATGAGTGTGACATTTACTTATAACACGTGATAGTGCGATGAAAAGGGGGTTGGAAATCTTTGTGTTCGTTATAATACAAATTAAAAAAACATTTGATCACCGGCTGTATTTACTGTAGGCTTATTGTTTCTTGGTTTCTCTCAGTGAATCATACTGTTAGCCAGTTGAGGGCGACTACCTGGAAACTCAGGTGTACAGTCACACAAGCAAACATCTCAGTAATTTGCCTGGAGTGTCACATGGAGTGTTTGATTATTGTCTGGAGTCACTGTGAACTTTTGCTCTGCTACAGTTATCAGCAGAACAGGAACAGTCTTGGTCCGGCACCCTTTTGTTTGGCCAAAATGTAAAACTGCTCTCTGAACACATTCAAATCACATGGAGTAACACACAATGATATTCATGTGACTGAGTGATAATCAACACACACCCTACTCTACACAAAATTATGTAATTTCAGAGGCGTTCGGGCTGTGGCTGTGTGTTACTAAATGCATTGAAATTCGGTGTATTTATGCAGAGCTCCTAGTGTGCCTTTTAAAATAAAATATCCCAAAGGACAGTGTGTTTTGTAGTCTGTACACAAGTGGCACAGAGAAGCTCCCATAGACTGTGTCAACCGATGTTATGCAAACACCAGAGTTCAACAAGAACCAGCACATTTCCATATTCTGGATCTGAAATGTGTTCCACTTTTGCGCAGGCCTCATTTCTCTCTCTGCTCTTTGATGTAGCTCATACATATTGACGACCCTGCTGAAGAAACCAACCACGTTAACTAAAGCATGAGCTCAATTTGTGCATCCCCTTTAAAAAAAAAAAAAAAAAAAAAAGGGTGCATTACTTTGTCCCATTTCTATTTCCAGGGTTAATTAGCAAGTAAGAGATTGGACAATTAGTTCATCCATGCTAATTGATTATAATATTACAACTTGGTGATGATAGGATGAACATAGACTCCTCGTCCCATATTCCTCTAAGGGATTTGATAATATATACAATGCTTCTGTGTAATGAGGGTTTTAAGGACCAAATCAACTAGGGAAATTGTTAATTCAATCCACTCAGATGATACTGAGTTTTTCAGGGCATAAATGAATTGAATTGAATCGCAGGGATAGGGGAGTCTAACAGAAATGCAGTGTCCTTTTTGATTTCGACTCACGTCCACGCCAAACGATGCAGATCACTGGTTCATTTTTGTCAATGGCACAATAGGATGTGAACTCTCAAACACCTGATCGAATCTAGGTCAGTTTTTTCTTCTGCTCGTAACTGAAAAGCCCTCCCTGTTTCATATCTGCAACTTTCAGAAATGCCTGTGCCTCGGAGGGAGAGCTACTATGTTAGAAATCAAATATTGCTTTACACGTCCAAATACCCCCCCCCAAGAAGTAAACATAGTGTCTTTAAATGTGACACCACTGCGGCACAACACTGTCAGTGTTCATATTAGGTATAGAGTTACGCTTTCTTTCATTATTCAGCGTTCCTCCCCTTATCTAACTTTACAGTAATATAGGACCACTACTGTCCTCAGTTGTCAAATGTCTGGAGTGTG
Organism: Xiphias gladius; assembly: GCF_016859285.1. Taxonomy (NCBI): domain Eukaryota; kingdom Metazoa; phylum Chordata; class Actinopteri; order Istiophoriformes; family Xiphiidae; genus Xiphias; species Xiphias gladius. The sequence continues at coordinate 16,815,698 of NC_053409.1, forward strand.
AGGCTCAGGCATGAACCTCTAACCACCGCTCACTGGTGGCCCCACTCGAGCTCCGTCGCAGTGTGACAGTCTGTCATGAGCCGCAGGCCGCAAAGCCTTGCAGAGGAAAAGAGCCAAAGGAATGTTTGTTGATGTAGTTCACCTGGAAAGTTAAACAGCGAGTGCTCAAAGTCCCACTGTATCCACGAAAAATCAAAGGAAAGTAACATTTTAAATTTCACAGTGGACACGCCACTGCTTTTGATATAAGAGAAACATATTTGTGCTCTGCTGTGATCAATTTAACTTACTTTGCCTTTAAGCTCAGCTGTTATTCATGTGTATTCCCACACAATGCTCATGTTCTATTCGCGAATTATTACTCTTTCGTTCTTTAAACTCATCAATTTTGAGCACGTCCTTATTTTTCAGCCTTTCAACCATTTTGTGAAAAATGTCTTGTTCCGCCTCGAAATGGTCATCCTCAGGTGGAGCAAATAAAACATGGGATTCATGTGTTAAATACTGAAGTATTACACTTCTTTACTGTGCTTAATAATTAATAGCCCATCCCATCACGCTATGAATATTTACACGCAAAGTGTCCCTGGGAGCCTTCCATATGCCAGAGGGAGGGAACTCTGTGTGTTTATAGCATTAAACACTCAGACATCGTCACCAACCCTATTTCGCCTCCAACCATGAAAAACACTCACTAAAGCAATGCGAGCGTTTTATTTGTTGTTGCACAATGTAACCTATTCAACTTCCATTTAGACATGGCAAGTCAAATTACAGGTACTCTCTCTGTGCCGAACTGAAATCCCAGGACGCAGCTTGTCTGGGTTGAACGTGAAGGGAGCAGAAATGAAGTTTTTCTTGGGTGTTGTTTTCCAACGCAATGGCATTGCTCATTGAGATCGCCTTCCGCTTTCCGTGTCAAAGGTCTTGTCGTCAGCACTGCTCGAATCAAAGCGTCACTACACGGCAGAAGAAAACTACACAGTGTATTAAATTATGCCGTGAAAGCAGGACTGTGCGGTGCGGTGGGAGAGAAGGGGTGCATGCTGATTTGAAAGTTGGGTTGAGACTGTACAACTTTCAGCCAGAGGAAAATAAAATACAAACTTTGCAAATTATAAAAGTTTTTGCAGTTATCCGAGTTAATTAGGCTAAGAACCTTGGACTTTTTCTCTACCAGACATTAATGCGCTATTCAGTTTTAATCTCGGTGACTAGCTTCTCTTTATTCCTCCATTTGCGTTGGATCCATAAATATTGAATAAACGCTTTAACAGAAGATCGGAAACACATTGCGTGACCGCTCTGACTGCAACAGCTCCAGAGCACAATCACATTCATGAATTTCCAACCTTTGACCTTTGAGAGAGACTCAGCAGGACGCACATCGGGAAGGTCCAGGAATATAGCAAAAATCCTCCTTGTTAAAGCTGCACTGCGGCCACTATAAAGAATACTACAAGCTAATAATGGACAAGTAGGATATGTAATACAAATAAATACGCTGTTACTAGTGAACCTGGGCATGTTTGGCTCTGTTGCTCCTATTGTTGTTGTTGCCTCTCTGCAGGTCCCCGAGCTCTCAGATCTCCTTTCTGTCTCCTCTGTGGATAAGTAGTGGCTGCAAAGGCAATGCTGGTCTTTGATACTTCACTCCTCATTTGAATCAGTGGTCGCTTCATTTGACAATGCCAGGTAATTACCTGGGTACCTTGCTTGATCATGTGAACTCCTGCAGAACCAGACTGGAGGGAAGGAGGGAGGGAGTGAAGGAGGAAGGGAGGGGGGAGGGCGGGAGGAGCTGGGCTGTGGGTATCGGAGAAGAGATGGAAATGGGAACACATAAACAGGAACCAAAAAAAAAAAAAAAAAGGGGGGGACAAAAACAAAACACCCAAACACAAACAAACCATCTGCATTTGTTTACCTGCATTGTTTTCGGCAACTATTTCAAACAAAAGGAGTCATGAGTAAGACAGGAACCGTGTTGTGTTAAGCAAGTGGTGTGTGTTTTTAAACGTTCAGCAGTGGTTTTTTTAGTGGGACTGTCCCATGCTGTGAAGGGAGTAAGCACGAGGTCAGACGGCGAGGGTTACTACAAAAAAGCAACGGAAAAGTGCAAGATTATCATAACTCAAATGAATAGTTTTTGTCTCTGGGGTTCACTCATTTGATTAGACCGTAGTCAGTCTGTGTGTGTGCGCGTGTGTGTGTGTGTTTGTGTGTGTGTGTGTGTGTGTGTTTGTGTGAGTGTGTGTGTGTGAGAGTGTGTGTGTGTGTGTGTGAGAGAGAGAGAGGGAGAAATAACTCAGTGAAACCTTCTACTAATGATCTTGTGTACATGTGCTGAAACAGACACACACGTTTTAAAAACCAAATAAGAGAAGAACAAACCAAAGAATAGTTTAAAAACATTTAATGCCATTACATTAAAGCATCAATTGGGAAATCTTCAGTAGAAGTACAAAATCACAGTAAATTTATAGGGGGGAAGACAAAAAAAAAAATTGTTACAATATGCACATGAAGTCGCCTGAAAGATATCCAGAACTTTATGACTTAACAACAGCATTCAAAAAGAAATCTTACCGTGATTTCCTTTTATTTACAAATTTAGAGAGAGTGCTGGTACCCGACGGGGTTAAGCTCAGTATTTTCAAATGGCTGGATATGGGACCTTGTCAATGATGTTTATTGAATAGGAGAGCGGTGTTTACTCTGTTGTGTGACTAGAATATCAAAATCCGTCACTCCATGTGAATGCAGCTGCGTTCAGGCTGACTGACTGAGCTCTCCTTGGAGGAATCAAGCAGACAACTTAGGCTTTGCCCTGAAGTTCCGCAGAAAGACTGTGCAAGCATTTCTTATACATACACGGGAAAATACAATCTCACACTACTGTAGCCAAATGGGAAATAAAAATGAATTTGAGCACTAAAAACATCAGTTGTAAAATAATTTCTTAGCACAGATATAAACTTTTAGGTTGAATTTACACAGAGTCAAGCCTTGGTGGCTGTTTTTATGGTCTTCATCTAAAGGACATGTAATTCATTAAGGCTATAAATAAAGGAGACGGACGGAAGCCGGATTAGACAGGCTAAAAATATCCTAACTTTTCACAAGGAAGTTTGTTTTCTCACCTTTAATTAATGGTATGAATAAAGCAGCTCCATCTGTGCAGATAGTTTTGCCTGATATCTTCAGTGTAAACTGGGATTAGATGTGGTCATCTAGTTTGTTGTTGTTGTTGTTGTCGTCGTTGTGGTTGAGTGTCTCTGGCACTTGCATTATCTCGGATCTGGGCAGGTTGACCATTTTACAGACACTCGGAGGCAGCATGGTCTAACTCTGCGTAATTTCATCCACTCCTTCATCATACTGGAGCCGTGAAAACCTCCACACTCGACACCCCCCCCCCCCCGCTTCCGCACTGGACAAACAACACAAGAGTGGAATTTATATTCATTTCAAAGTGGAGAGAGGAATTAAGACAATTTAATAAAGGCTTAAACCGCTGGGGTTGTCGCTGCAGCGCCTAAAGCCATATTTCCTCCGATCAGCGGAGGAGGGCGACTTTATTGGACATGTTTCTATTTCCAAATCCGCATAACAGGCAGCGATGCATGTATTTCCTATAATGTAGATAAGGGAGAGAGGGTTTGATATGTAATAAAAGGTGGGTCTGGGCTCCCTGTTTAAGCCCCTTAAGCCTGATAAATGATGAGCGACAGAGGCACAGCAAGAGGGTCACCGCTATTAACTCCTCGGTTTCCCGGCCTCCACTTAAACTTCTCTCAATTACATCTGGTAATGTGGCTGGATACGGGCCTTATAGGCTCCCACCTGTTTCAATCTAGCTGAAATAAAAGAAGAACCCCTTCTCGGATCTGCGCAGCGCCACAGTGAACGCAGGTACGGGCTTTCCCCAAAGCCACGTGTTACGGGGGGGAAACACGGGGATTATAGTCTGTGGCGTTCACTAACGCATGCACACCAGGTATTCTGGGACAAACAGCCAATGCAAGCTCATTAAATCAGCATTTGGTGTAGCCGGGCAGGCGTTAACGACGGGCTCTAATCTCGGCGGTGACCTGTTCGAACTGTGTCACCGCCGAGCAGAGCTGAGACTCCGCAGAGAGGCTGCAGACAGGGGACACAGTCGGTGTTCCCCATGCAGGAGTTCTGGAGGAGCACGTTTGGTTTTCCACGATAAAAACGACAAGAACAACAACAACAACAACAACAACAAAACCCAAAGCACTCAGCTCTGAGATTCGTTTGGAAAAAACAGCAACATTTTTTTTTTTTTTACATCTGAATAAAGGCGTTTTGTGGACCAGAAGACGCATTTAAAATAATTTTACCATGTTAATACTTAATTTAAATAATGTTCATTATTTCGACGCTCTGTTTTCCAAGTCACATAAATTTATCAATTTAATATACACATATACGTAGATATTTTTCTCTTTTAAAAATGTAGGCTCCGCTTCAATGATAGGTTAATGGTTTAATTTGGCCTCTTTTTTTATTTTAATATACAATAACGCATAAAACGCCAGATTATAAAACTCGTTCAGATCATACCAGTAGTATAATATTGCCAAACACGGGAATCTCTGTGTTTGAGTTAGATACAAGGGTGCAGATTAAACATTTCTTTTTTTTTTTGTCTAACCATTTTGGATTGAAATGAATGCCGATTTATTGCCGATTCATAATAAATGTAAAAAATGAAATACAAAATGAAATTTGTCCGCGTAAATTAGAGACAAACTACGACTAATAAAGGCAGCGTTTTTGTAGTTTGTGTGACACTGACAAACTTGCAACAGCACCAACTGTGAAGAGTGTAAACAGTTAAACCGAATTTAAGTTCGAAAGGTTGCCGGCACATGAGTAACAAAATGTCAATCCCTTTAATCTTAATTTTAAAGCGCGGGTTGGTTATCATTGGAGTATATTTTTTCGTGTGAATTTATTTTGCTCGGTGGTGTTTTCTTTCCCTTTTTTTTTTTTTTTTTTTTTTGTGGGCCTTCTCCCATTTGCTGCAACGCTTTCGACAGCTCGGCACGGGCTGCGGCCGCCAGGTGTCGCTAGAGGGCCGCATATTTTCTGGCGAGTCTATGAAGGGAAAAGCCACAGTTGCATTTTGCGTCGGCCTCCCCTCTCTCTCCCTCTCTCCCTCTCTCTCTCTCTCCCTCTCCCTCTCTCTCTCTCTCTCTGTCGCTCTCTCCCTCCTCCCTTTACTAACCCTTCTGACACCAGACTCGGGGAATCGGTGGAGGGTAAAATGAGGCTTTAGAGCTGAAGAATTTACAGTTAGTCGCGAAACTTTTACAAGTATTTGAGTTGCTCACTCGACTCCCTGAAACCCTATAGTCACATTTCAGTCCGGGGTCAAAAAGAGTTCAGATGCGGAGGGATGAGTTAATGCTTTCTGCAAGAGGAAAACACCGAGGATCCGAATTATTATCAACAATCATAAATAAACTCATGTGGAAATATGTAGACACATGAGGAAAATGAAGTGCAGCGTATGGAGATGACTAATAGGATTTAATTAGTCGACTTCTTTACAGTTGAAAACCACTGGAGAACACAAAAGTGCATTACTTTTATTGAGCGCGAAAATGAAACCCTTACATTAAAATATGCACCAGCAGCTGCATCTCTTGTAATTTTGAAACTGGAACAAAAGGGGGGGAATGGACAGGCTGCAGGGTTTTTACTTTCCAAGCCTCACCAGCAGCCAGTCTATGATCCAGTCTTATCTCAGCGCCTCTATACATTAGCTTTGCTAATTTACATAATCTCAAACACTGAAGAGGGCCAAAGAAGAACAAAGTTACAAACAAGATTAGGGCGATTTTATTTGTTCCTGCGGTTGTGCGGCGATTGTTTCTCCAGGAGTGTTTAAGGTCACTAAGAGGATTTGAAGCTCGTTTCATATCAGTGATCTTTTTGAGGGAATTAAATCAACAATGCATTTCTCTCCATATTTAGCAACAGGCTTGTGTGGATGCGTGTGTGTCTGTGTGTGTGTGTGTGTGTGTGTGTGTGTGTGTGTGTGTGTGTGCGCCCGTGTGTGTGTGTGCGTGTGCGAACAACCGAGCCCGGCAGGGCAACAGAGGGGGAGACGGGTTGTAAGTCGTGCAAAGAGTAAACAGAGGAGTGGAAGTTCAGTGCTGGTGCTTGGCCGCGTACAAGCGGCCCTGGTGCACCTTTAGGATGTGACATGCAGTGGATCTTTAGCCTGGTGATTGTCCCACTAGTGTTTTCCTTGAAATGGATCCTCTACACCCCCCCACCCCCCCACCCCCCCCAAAATGAATCCAAACGCAGCTGGTCATGTCCCACACGGACACCGAGAGCTTTAACCCTAAACTGACCTCAATTTGACACCACCAGATGAAATGTTACCGTCTGTTAATGCCATCCACTGATTTTTTTTTTAATTTTCTTTTTTTTTTTTTTAACGCTTGAGGGTTTTGCGCGCACCTGAAACGGGCCGCAACGTGCAAGCCACTTGTAAGAAATATAAAACTACTTAAAAAGTATAATTGTCTACGATAGGAGTCCTCCTAGAATCATCCGGCTTGTAAGCACGGTCAGGTTATAAACAGGGGTGTTCAAGTTGGCACAGGTCTTGTTTATGAGGAAAATTAATTTTAATTACTGAGTGAATGAAGATTAAACTGAAATTAGAAAATTAAAGACCGACTTGTGTAATGTCGCATCGACAGCTGTTTGCAGGCGAAGTGAACCCATTTCACAACCTAAATGTTGTGAATTATGATGTCTTGTGTTTATAGCGTCCATTAATTACTCAAATAAATAGTTCGCAAAAGAAAGCGTCTAAAATTTCACGTCGCTGGGAGTCGTTGCTGGAAGTTTTATAGGGAAGGATGCGTTTCTGTGGAGCCCTACATTGGACACGCATAATTAGCCTCTGCTATTTTCACACGCTCTTCGGGTGTTTACATCCCTCTCCTCGGGGGCAAATCGCATATTTCCACGATAAGTGTGCAAAAAAGGAGGGTTGAATCGCAAAAACCTCCAGAAGAATGTGTATTTAAAAATTCACCCGAGCGCCTGGCAAAAAAAAAAAAGAAAAAATTTCAGGACGCTGTGCTGTGCGCTCTATACGGGAGATTGAACATGCACGTGGAAATCGGTTCGATTTGTCTGCGCGTTTTTATTTTTTTTTAATTTTTTTTTTTAATAGTCCAGCCTCAAAAACTTTCCCTTTACTGCGAACGTGAAAGGACGCGCGCTCACAACAAAGCGGTAGATACAGTATAAGGTTTATGCTACTTACCGTGGTCGTCCAGAGGAGGAGGATGGGGGGAAAAAAAAAAAGAAAAAGAAAAGAGAAAAAAAGAAAAAGAAAAAAAAAAGTCGAGCGTTAGTGCACAAATAAGTGTGAACGATAGTATTTAGCTTATAAAAATATCAGTCTTCAACAGCAGGGTCTGCCGGGCTGGTTGTGTTTACAGAGTGGGAGAGAGACTTGGAGACGGTGAATGCCTTGGCTCTCTGCGCACCGCTCTGCAGCTCCTTCCCGGGGTATTGCACGTTGAAATGTCCACACAGCCGTTTGTCAAACCCTGCAGTGCTACACTTCCCACCCCCCCTTTATGCCAACAAACATAACTGTTGTCACGGTTTCTTTTATTAACTCTTTTTTTTTTTTCCTTTAAGGAAAAAGCAAAAAACAAAAACCAACAACTGCTATTTCTGTAATCGACTCCGAGCAACTCTGCTCGGTATTTTGTTTGTTGGGAGAGTTTATTGACCCTCCAACGGTAGCCACAGCCCCGGCTCCCCGAGCGTGTGTCTGCCTCAATCCTAACCTGTGAATAATTAATTTCCACCATCAAAAATGTCACGGAGCCATAAATGGAGCCTTTTATGTGGGAACCTATCAATACAGCCATGATGCCGCATTAGCATTGATGGAACCACGGTAGATATTAAAGGGGATAGATGGCCTGCTTCTGTTTTGTGCGTGAAAGTGCTGGGGCTCCAAAAAAAAAAAAAAAAAAAAGAGCTCCGCTGCAAATCGATGGCCGCGGCGTTGCTCCTCCTCTAAACTTCAATCTCCTCGCATGATTGATGATCTCGGGGAGCTTTGATAATTGACTACTCCGAGGTAAGGCATGGGTTGCTATCAAGCGAGGGGATTGGACGAGAGAAACATACAAAATTACTTTCTCCACAAAAGCTTTTTTTTTTTTTTCTCCCCGCCCCCCACCCCCACCCACCCTTCTCGGAAAAGTTCATTCAGGGCTTCGCAGGGGTGCGGCGTGTGTCGTCGAATTAGCTAAAAAAGACCAGAGCAATAATTAGCTGTAAGATTAGGAGGTATTACTGAGATATTGCGTCGGCACACCGGCTTGTAACCACAGAGCAGATAACAAGTAAGCGTCAAGCGCGCACACACACACAGACACACACACACACATATATATATATATATATATATATGTATATATTAAACTCAAGACCCATAAGATGTCCTGGTAATTTTAACTGAAGATGCCTCATAATCTTTTGTTTTACCTCAATCACTTACTCTAAGAGTGGAAACAGTTAAAATATTCATCAATGTTTGCTCCCTGTTAACGTTACATGTTACCGTGCTTAAGAGTTTGGATCCGTAATTCTGCTTAACAATGAACTTTTTATTCCCTTCTTTTTTTTTTCTTTATCTTTTTTCTTTTTTTTCTCTTTCTTTTTAAACTCTAAATCAGGCTCCGTGCAGCTCAGCCCGGCCAGTGCTGTGCTCATCTAACTCAGAGCAGTCGCAGCCCAAGTGATCCCGCGCCGGTGAAGCCCTCCTCGTTCAGCCTCCTCTCGCTGCCTTTTCTGTGGGACTCGTCTCGGCGAAAAGGAATTGGGTGGGAGTTGGACCCTCGTGTTGGTTTGGCTTTTACCCCCAGTGTGGAGTTGAAGCCGTCCCCGTGCCTCGCATACACTCTGCATATCACAAGATTTGGTCTCTCCTCTCTCTTTTTCTGGAGCTGCCGTAGGACTGGCTACGGCCACCGCCACTTCCGGGATCCGTCATTTCATTCGCCCACCGCTCAGCGCTGCGAACTGACTCTGTTTCTATAAGCAAGCTAGCAGCCAACCTGCCAACACTCGCTGACACTCACTCATCTCAGTCTCGCCAGATAGACGAAATACCTACGGGGGAAAGGAAGGAAAGATCCGAGTCGCAATCTCTTAATTTCTACTGCCTTTTTTTTTTCCTCCTCTCTCTCGCTCTCTCTCTCTTTTTTTTTTTTTTTTTTTTTACAGTGATAATAAAACAAGATAGCGATCTGGAGGCATTAAAGGAGACGCGGACTTGCGGGATGAAAACGGACTAAAAAGATTCGTCCTTCTCTTGAACATCATCACCAACCGTCATTCATTCATTACCTTGACAACCTCTGGCTTTGATTGACAGCTGGAGTGGCAAAAAGCCATGAGACACGACAGTTTAGTTACATGCAGGTTGTTGATGGGCCGATTGTAACCTTCACTTTGGCGCATTTTTTTCTTTTTTTTTTTCCGAGGAAAGAGGGAAAACAAGAAAAATTGCACACAAAAAAAAACAACTCCCCGATGCCACGATTTCAACTGAACCACACTGGCGAATAGGAGAATTCGCAAAGTTGGTTGAGAGAAGGGATCCTGCCACTAAATCACTTTCTAACCGGGACTGGGATATTAAATATACGACAGATTCAGGAGTTTATTGGAGCGCAGCCTGATGGCGCAAAGGGTAGGTTTTTAAATCTCCTACACTTACCTGTTCGAATCCACTGTAGGGAGGCCCCCCCACACGAGTCGCTAGCCTCTCGTCGGGCGGTGGCGAATTCACCAAGTATCCGTATCGAAGCCGCTAGATTTGACATACATTCGCAGCGCCCTTCCTCGTCAAGCGAAGTGACAGCCTCCGCTTGTACCGACAGCCTGCGCCACGGTCGCGGAGCAGTTTCGCAGGAGGCTCCAAACTCCCTCGCTCCCTCCGCTCGCCGAACTCTCCGCCGGGGAAGCATCTAAGTTGTAATGTTTCTGGTAATGGCAAAACCCCTTTCACGCAGAATATGTGACGCTTTGCTGCCCCGGCGGCAGCGCGTTTTCCCGGCAGCGGGCGCATGAGTTTCTCCTTCGCGTAGATTCAAAATGAGACGGCATGCTTTCTTTTTTTTGTGTGTAAGCGCCACTTTTCACATTTGTTGCAAAAGCAACCGGGCGCAGCCCCGCTGACTCTTGCTCTGATTTCATCCCCAGTACGATGAGCTGGCCCATTACGGTGGGATGGACGGAGTCCCGGCGTCGATGTACGGGGACCCGCACGCTCCCCGGCCGCTTCCCCAGGTCCACCACCTGAACCACGGACCGCCGCTGCACGCCAGCCAGCACTACGGAGCCCACGCTCCCCATCCAAACGTTATGCCCACCAGCATGGGCTCTGCTGTCAACGACGTTTTAAAGAGGGATAAAGATCAAATTTATGGGTAAGGTTTGCATGAACCAAATACGCCTGCACACACACACACACACACACACACACATATATATATATATTTATATATATATATATTTCCCCCCTAGTTTTCAGCTTTTCTAGAAGTTTGTTTTGCTGGAGTTTTCTCTCCCTCCGCTAAATTTAAAATCGTGTTTCGTGCAGGATTGACCGCAGTTTTAGCCTTGTGTTGTTGGCCAGGGGGAGATTTGTTGATGTGTAATTTTATACGCATTGTAGAAGGCACCGTCAAGCCTGCAGTAAGTAAGAGTAAGCCCTCGAGCTTGAAATACAAGCTATAAAATAATGTGGAAGCTCTCTGTGCATAGTCCAAGCTTGCAAGTCGCAGGCTGCATGACAGCATAATAAAAACTATTTTCAACATCATAACAAATGTTCCATGTTATAAAGTTTGCCTTAATATTACAGGGCACGATTATTTGCCTTACTTTAAATAGGCTTGAGTCATTTAAACGTTCTCCTCGATACATGCAGAAACTTGTCCATTTTTTTTTTTTCCCCCTTCAGAATTTTAACCAACACGCAGACACACACATAGGCGCGTTTCAACGCACCCTGTGTGTGTAGAAATCTACCGCTGTGAGATTATTCTCCAATAATGAAAGGTCCCGTGTTTAGACTTCATTACTGAGAACGGCCAAAACTTTTAAAAATGTGTTCGGCTGCTGCTCACTAACACACCTACACAGAAAGTGCTATAATCCACAGTGTATCATTATAATCTGGGATGTAGCAGAGCAAATCCACTTCATCTCATATTGTCATATGTGGAATAGAGTTTGCCTTCATTTTTAGACTGAAAGAAATCTAAGTGACATGAAGTACGAAACTTAAGCCAGTTTTATGAAGTTAACTTGTTGTAGAAAAAATGACCTCACACTTCCCCAAAATCCTGATTTATCTTTTGACAATTATTTTGGTGACTGTTTGTCCCATGTTGTTGGACGACTGAAAGTTAGAGTTTGCCCATTTTTTTTATTCGCCTCTTCCTCGCTGTTAAAGCTATGGCCCTGTTAAGGACGAAATATTAAAGTGCTCGGTGTCTCAGTGCGTCTGCTTTGTAACTCTGCAAAATTATTTTTTCATTTCCAGTTTTTTTTTTTTTTTTTGCAGACTGTTTAATTTCTCTAAAATCCCAGGGAACCACTGTTGTGTGTGCCACTCTCGTTGTTTTTATTTTGTGGATTTTTGTTGACTTCTCTGCCGTTTTTGGTTTGCACTGCAAGAAATGTCAGTCGATTCATGCCACATTGGGTCTAAACTCCTTCGTTTTCTCAAAGCGAGGATCTGAAATATTCCAGATGCGTATGTAGCCCTGCTTCCACCTCGAAACCGCTTCTAGAAAGGATCCTCCTGAATCCACATTTAATACTCTCGTCGCTGTCTGCCTCGTTTTAAGATACGGCCACTCGCAGTCAGAGAAGTGTGTAAAAAAAAAAAAACCCCAGACAGCGGGAGAATGAGTCAAACGAACTCTTCCAGCAGTCTGATATTTCTTTACTCGCTTTAGGGAAAAGTCAGCTCCTTGAGGGCCAGAGAGCCGACAGATATGCAGGTTGATGGGACATTTTTTGCAGTGGGCTTTGTGGAGCCGGTGTGTGCTGCTTGTGCTCAGGCTGTGTTTCCCCTTCTTGCAGTCACCCTTTATTCCCACTGCTCGCACTGGTTTTTGAGAAGTGCGAGTTGGCGACGTGTACTCCGAGGGAGCCCGGCGTAGCAGGCGGCGATGTCTGCTCCTCAGACTCCTTCAATGAGGACATTGCAGTCTTTGCCAAACAGGTCAATTTTGAAATATTAAAAAAAATATATATATATATTTTTGGATGTTGTGGCTGCGTCATGGCGCATAGTTTTCTGCCTGCTTCATAATTTTTGCAGAGAAAAATCAAAAAAACAAACAACAAAAAAACTTTCTTTTGATAAGACTTAATATTGGTGTGAGTTCTCTGCAAAATTTATCCTTAACGCAAACGTTGTCTCATTTATGAAATTTGAAGTTGCATTATCAGGTTACATTCCAGTTTGAAAATAGACACACATTCCGCACATTTCATACCAAACTAACTTTGACATTTGGTGTATTATTTTAGGTCCGAGCAGAAAAACCTTTATTTTCATCAAATCCAGAGTTGGACAATTTGGTAAGCGCACACGTTGACCTCTCTGTCTCTCAGTAATCGCCGCTTCGGTGCGGTTGTACTCTGCCCTGTGTTTGGATTCTCTGGAGAGTCCGCAGCATCACACAGTAAATAAGTGAACGTACCATTTAAACTTCCGCACAGATGTCAGCTCAGTTTCGAAGTGAAGCTGTGTGACCACATTTGCCGCTGTCATTGTTCAGTCTTCCCATCCAACTGACCCAGCTGACCAGTGTGTAACTTATTAGACTGTGAGATGCAGCTTTCTTTTACAGTTAAAAAAAAAAAAAAAAAAAATGTTTTCTTCTTGCCTAGCTGTAGTGCCCTCCATAGTGTTGTGACGGAGGGATTATCATATAGTAACCCTACAAATGTGTGGGGGGAAAAAAAAAAATTGATTGTCAATTTTGTGATATGAATTTGCTCCTTTTCTTTACTTTCAGATGATACAAGCCATACAAGTATTACGGTTTCACCTCTTGGAATTAGAAAAGGTAAATATCCTAGATCCTTATGTTCTTCTGACCTATGGCAAACGCATGATGCCATCTGCACAAACAGCCTGTATTTTAACGTGACTGATATTATTATTAGACGCGCTTCAGCGTCCAGTGCTGTGTCATTTTTTTCAAAAGTATTTTTTATTTTATTTTATTTGTAAGTAGATATGTTTTAAAATCAACCGGCATGCACTGGGAGCAGGTTTCAGCTTTTTCATTCCCATGAAATATGCCATTTTATGTAGGCCACTATTTGTGCCGCTGAGGTGAACACTGCGAAGATATGCCGGAGCCTCTTCGCTCGCGCTGCACATTGTTATTGATCCGCAGATTTGGTCTCGAACTGCTCATTATTTCGCCAGCTTACGGCACGCTCTTTATCTGTTGTCGTTCAACTTGTTGCTCCGGTCTCATGAGAATAATAAGCACTGCAACAATTTCACTATTGTTTCCTTGCCGCCGATAATGCCCCCTAATTGGAGTTATTCTTGGACAGTCTGGCTCCTTTCCCCATCCTGAAAAAAGGTGTCTTTTCTCTCCCCCCCCTTTTCTAGGTGCATGAGCTCTGCGACAATTTTTGCCACCGGTACATCAGTTGTTTGAAAGGAAAAATGCCAATAGATCTAGTAATCGACGAGCGGGATGGCAGCTCGAAATCGGACCACGAAGAACTCTCGGGATCGTCGACTAACCTCGCAGATCACGTAAGCACCACAAGCTTTTCTTATATTCATAATATGCGGTGTGCTGTTTCTGTCCGCGTCTGCGTGCGCCTGTGCCGGTGACCGGGACTGCCCGAGCAGATGGGAATTTGGGAAAAGGCAACGCATCTGAATAATCGACTGTTTAAAAAAAAAAAAAAAAACCCAACCCGGCTCGTTTGATGTTTTCCGTAATGCCAACTTTTGGGGGCGGCTTAGCCTCCGCTCAGCGTGTGACCCTGCTGCGCCGTCAGTAAATAGAGCAATGCTCTGCTCTGCAAGGAAAATCTGCCGATCGATGTTCTAAGGTCAAAAGCTAGATGTGATACAATGGACTGAGTTATTGTTTTAGTCGTTTGATTAGGGGCAGTCATGTGTGCATAATGCGTCCGTGCTTGCTGGTGTGCTCGGGGTTGGAGTGTGTGTGCGCGCGTGTGTGTGTGTGTGTGCGTGCGTCTGTGTGTGTGTATTACAGGGTGCGCGTGGGCGTGTGTAAATCGCTGTCGTGCATTATGGAGAGTTGCACACGCTGAAAAAAAAAAAAAAAAAAAAAACGTGAGGCAATTATCTGTTACGCAGGTTTAACGTTAAAGCAGGGTATCAGCGGTAAGCTTTAGCTTTAGGCCAATATTTAAAAAGAAAGGGGCTTTATATTTGGGGCTGTGGGAGCTGGATATGGCCTGTGCGTAAAGCTGTGGATTTTGCTGCAGAGGTGGAGAAAGTGGTAGCCTATTGAAATAGATCTCAGAGCTGAAGGCTTACCATCAATGTCAAGTTCACAAGGCATATGATGGTTCGTCTGGAGGCCTTCCTCTGCTGTTGATGTTAATGTGTTTAATTGTTCCGTATTGATTGCCGTGTGGTTTGCTCTGCAGTGGCTCTCTCCTCTGCTCCCCGTTTTATGGCTGGAGGCTCCATAACGCTGAATTCAATTATATGCACCTGAAGTACAGTAGCTTTAAATTTGAAGATCGATTCCTCGGTTTAAATCCTGCGTTTTCGGTGGGGGAAACGCCGGCTCTCCTCGCTATGCGGATTGAGATGACAGTGTATTATTGAGTTGATAGTTGTGAATTATTGCGTCTTTCATGCATGTGCTAAAGCTAATGTTTGGATGGGGAGGGGGGGGGGGGAATGAGTGGCTATTGCAACAAAGTGACTGGTTAATATCTGTGCAGCACAAGGCCAAGCCTATTAGGAATTAAAGCAGATTTAAGTGTTATGCAGAGTCACTGCGCTACATCTGTTGCGTCTGGCCATAGGCCTAATAGCAGTGGAGTCCCTTTTGAAAGTCCCTCGCGTTCACAGGGCCGCGCTGCGCCCTGCACAAGGTGAATTAAACCGTGATTAGACCCGAAGATGCCGATGTTGGTTTGAGCAACGGTCAGAACGGCAATATTGTGGTCCTCCAGCACAAGTGCAGAAATGAGGCATGCTGTTGTTTATATTGCAGAGATTAGATAAACTAGCCTGTTTAGTTTCATGGCAGATGGTTGATACTCAAGCCAATTTCCAATGGTGTCTCCAGTGCTCAGACACCGGCTTTGTCATCAGACCACTTGTGAGAAATATTTTCATAATTAGAAAATTAGATATGCCAATAAAGCAAATCAGGAGCAGCAATAAACAAAGAAGGGTGCATGACAAGCCATTTATCTTGGAGTCATTTGGACTGACCACCTCATTAGGTATTTGAGTTCTGAGGGATTTATTTCACTTTTGTGGCACCAATGAACTTTTTATTATACCTAACGGCCTGGCTGGATTTTGACGAAAGCAGAAGAGAGTTTCCCCCCCCCCCTTGTTTGCTTTTAGAGCTGTGTCTGAGCTGAGAAGTGATTTTAGTAGTTAGTGCTGCAAATTATGGAAGCATACACACTCACGCTTTCAGTTATTTAAAAAAAAAAAAAGATCACAGTGTCTTATTTTTGTACAGTGTGTGTGTGAGCACCTGTGCACCTCGTGGTGCGTTAATAGAAAAAATATTTGGAGAAAGTGAAACTATTGGGGTTCAAATGTGTACACCGCCGTCATAATCTAGAAGCCTTGTAGTAAATAGTTAACTTCTTCAGCAGTAATTCCCATATCTAATTACAAAGAGTCCGGCTTTGCATGCTTAAAATGTGTTTTTAATTTTGGAAACAATGCACACAAATGCAGTTGGCTGCTAAACAGTACCGCTGGATGGAAAGCAATTTCTGTCCTACTTGTCCGGATTTATTGATATTATTAATTCATTTGTATTTGGCTCTATTTTATTATTCATTTCTGTCCTTGCTTCTCATACCGGAGAGGAAGGCGATTTGATAGTTAGATATGCTAATTTATTTAGTTAGAATCTCTCACGTCCATTTTTCTTTGCTTTGATATGCATTTTTTATATATAGCCCTGGGCTATATCTCATTTGGTGAAAGTTGGTTTTTCTGGAGATGATGAGGCTCTTCACTGTGAAGGAGGCGGCCCGTTGAGCTTGTTTTTATGTCTGTATGAGTGTGTGTGTGTGTGTGTGTGTGTGTGTGTGTCCTTTCTCTCCCCTCTTCATACCTGAGAGTAGAGCATAATAAGCACAGTTTTATTTACACTTGAATGCAGCATTGACTTAGAGATGATTGGATTATGGTATAGTGAGAGCGAGATGAGGTCTTGCTGACACTGTTGATTTCCCATCTTCGCTTTCGGTGACTATCTCAACCATGTAGCCCACCCAAGGCTTCCTAACTCATCGCCCCTCCTCAGATTAACCCCATCCCGTTTAAAAGAAAGAAAAAAAAGATGTCGTATTACACATTGGAGGGTCATGGGGAAAAAAAAAACACAGAGTGGCGTAGATTTGTAAACACTTGGTATAATGTGTGTGTATGTGCTTGTCAATGGTTTGCTCTCGTCTTTTAATTAATGAATAAAATTTCTGTCTTTTCTCTGCTACATCCAATTAGAGAGGCAAATAGAATTAACGCTTTCTGAATATTATCTATTCTAATGAATTAGCCTTTGTGTCTTCTCGTACTATTGTGCCGCTTCTTCAGTCAAGCTTACATACTAACAGAAGGCTTTTCATATCCTCTGTGCATGTGAATTATATGCTTTTGAAACTGTCTTTGAATTTCTCCTTAGCTCTAGATTTGTTATACAGGTTTTCTGTAGGATTTGCAGGACTCGGCGCTTTGTTTTGGAGAGCTTTCCTCTGGGAGTGATAGTCGTTCCCATAGAGGTTATGGTGTTGCTTATCTAGACTCTGCATGGCTGGAAAGGGAAAAGGGGAAGAAAAAAGACCTTTCTGTTTACATTTGACTCTCCGGTACAGGCTTTGGGCGCAGTGCACCATTGGACAGACATGGTGATGTCACAGGTTCAGTCAAGTAATGCGATAGTTCATCTTGTGCCCATGCGGTGATTTACTGCGTGTATCAGTGGAGATGGGTGCCCAGTAATGTCCCGTTTCTGTATGTCTCTGTGCGCGGTGCAGCGCGTACACAGCCCTCTGCCTCCGCTCTCTGCCTGTGGACAGCGAGCCCTCGGGCCGAGCTGGCCTGCTGAACCGTGGAATTTCTCCGTTTTGGAGGTGTTCTAATTCAACTAGCTTTGTTCTCCTCGGGGACCAACTATGTTTGGATCTCTCGCCCTTTTTCTCGTGAAAACAGTGCGTCGTTGACTTGGACCGCTCTGTCTGTTCCACACAATTGTTTTGTGATGGTGGGATGTCTGGCCTTACATTTCCTATTTGATTAGTGTTCAGAGACGGGGCCCCGTTGGCAGGCATATCTAATCATTGCTACCGCGGCTGGAGAGAGGCTAGGCTCACTTGTTGCATCTCTCACACTTGCCTTCCTTTAACTGCATGTGTGCAGTGAAAAACAGTTGCGCTGCAGTAATTTTAAAATCATGAGATACAGGTGTGTTAATGATAGTACAGACTCATTTCAAAGCCCATATTTTAGAGTTACTTGTAATAAGGAATAAATGAAAGTAGATTTATCTGTAATGTCTTGTCTGTTTTGTATTTATGCCATTTCATGTTTTGGGTGTCTCATTTTGATGTGTGCCAAACCCATGAATAGCAATAGTTAGTCATATTTTTTAATTTAATCTCTTATTTCTGAAGACATATTTGTACATATACTGTGCCATTTGCTTGTGTCAAAAAATGCTGTTTTTTGCCTCAGAGAAAGTTTTCAAGCGTGCATGCAATCAGTCAGTCCCTCATATCTGTTAAATCGCGCCGCAGTGAATTATTAGCTGCTAAATGAAGGACTCTTTATATTCAGGATAATTGACGGTGTTGTAACTACTCAGCTGTTCAATAGAGGTGCATCTACACTTTTATAAAGCGGCTGTATGTAATTACTGTACGTGCTCAACCCAACAAAAGTGTGTGAAGAGTTTTTCTCTGTTTATGCCACGTGGCAAGATGTGTCTTGAAGTGTCAGCTCGCTTTATGATTTACAGTCTTGTGTGTTTCTGTTGTGTCAGCGATTGTGTGCATGTTCAGCCCGGGATCCCTGTAGCTGCTCCTCGCAGTGGCAGTACAACTTACAGTTCATCATATATATACGCACGCACGCACACAAGGCTGGTCATTCTCAGCCTGACTTACACCGCTACTACACCAACATATTCCTTCCCTTCCCTCCAGGTTCCGGGGGAATTTGAGGGAAATTCAATGATGCCGCTAAATCAATTTTATCTGAAATTCCTAGGGATGTAGGCAGAGTGCAGGGAGGGAAGTGAGATTGTGCCAGGCAGGTGTTTGTAAATGAGAAACAGGGGACAGGAGCAGAGAAGACGGCAGCAGTCTCCCGCTCTCCTGTGTCCAGGCTGCTCTACAAGCCTCTCTCCCCATATTGTCTCCTGCTTTTATATTAATTACAACTTGTATTATCAGCCACCAGTTACTAACCCCAGCAAACAGAAAAGGCTGCCCCTAGAGACCACGCTTCTTTTGTATCCTTTTCTCTATCTAGTCCTACTGTGTGTATGTGTGTGCGTGTGTGTGTGCGCGCGCGTGTGTGTGTGCGTTCCTGCCTGCTCATGTATGTGTGTTTGCTTGCTAGCGTTCTCCTCCTCCTCCTGGTAACACTGCTCTTTAACACAATTAGTGAAGAGCATGGAGTGAACCATGTTTGACTCCTAATTATGCCCAGCTTTAGGGAATAGTCACATGGGCTAGAGGCCTTTTTTCCTCTTTTGATTCTTCCTCTATGTTTTTTCGAGGACTTCTTGTGTAGGTTGAAGAAGACTGTTTGGGTGACATGATTTTCCTTTTTTTCAACTTGTTTGAACTTTATCAGACCCACGGGGGTTGCGACAAAATGGTTGTGTGTGTTTGTGTTGTGCAGTGCGGTGTCTGATGATACACCCTCCATAGCTGAGAGAGGCCCACTAAATTATTCATGGGGAGGAAAGGCTGTTGCTTTTGTCGCCTTGTTGAGCGTGGAAAGTTAACGCTGTTGTTTTGATATTTCTTGTCTTGTTTTGCAGACAGGGTTATGAATGAGAGTTGACTTGCAGGTATTAAAAGAGAAGCGTGTGCTTCATTTAAAATATCCACTGCATATGCTGTGGTCCTACTATCCACTGCATTATTTTTATTATGTCATATAAAATGCTGCAGTCTGCTTTTTGCCCTATGAGAACCAAACTAACAACGCTTTATCTGTATTCCTGCATACAGACCCATTAAACCCACAGGGTAGCAAATCCCAGCAAAATATCATTCCCTTTAACACCATTAGCTGAGGTGTCTTTGAATTTAATTTAGTGCCACCACCATTAAAAATGACACATTACTCTGCAATGATAGCTGAATTAAGTCCTATCGATTCAGCTGTTGCATTAAAATCATGCTGTGGCCATAGCTGGCAAGTATTAGAGAGAGAGAGAGAGAAAGAAAGAGAGAAAGAAGAGAGTGAGAGTGTGTGAGAGCAGCAAGCATAGTTTTTCAGGTCTGCCTTGCGTCTTGCCAGTGGTGGGTGTCTCATTGTGAGGAAGCAGAACCCAGTCATTTTCTTCTCTTGGAACAACAACAGCCTGTTCGGAGCTCTGCTTAAATACATTATGCACTCTGGGAGTCTGGGATTTTTTTTTTACCTCTTTTTCTTCCTTCTCTCCATGTTCATATATGACAAAGATAAAATTAGAGTGTGTGTGAGAGGTTTGATGGGCCTTGCCTACATCACTGATTTTACTCAGACTAGGTTGTGTTGAGAATAACAGCAAGTGACTATAACAACAGACGTCGTTCCCCTGAAGTGTACCATGTGTTGATCATTGGCCCGGAGAGTGAGCACATCACAATCCCCCATCCCTCTCGGAACAGGGACACTTACCCCTCCGCTCACTTTGGAGGGCTAAAACCCACACATGGGCTATTGTTCACCCTGTCTTCTTACCCCTCTTCTGAGTAATTCTCCAAGCTCTTTATCTGATTGCCATTCGGTGAACAGCTGACGCTGAGAGGGCCTTGAGTGGAGCGGAGGGTCTGAAGGGCCTTGTGTGTTTCTGTCTGCTGTTTTTAGCTTCAAGCTGTTTAAGAAAACAGCCCTCCTTCCCTAAAAAACTTAGCAGATAAAAGGGCCTCGCTCACAGGCATAGCAGCAGCCTCGCCTCCGCAGCAGAACAAGCAGCAGCACATCAGGACTGCATACCCAGGGGAGCTTCAGCAGCCGCTCGTCTTGTAGCCTTTGTATCCCTGCAAACCTCCCCTAGTCTCCAGGCCCTATCCTGTCTGTCCTCCTCCTGTACAACTCACTCTGACTGGGGCAAAAAAGCAGGCAGGCAGGCTCCTCTCTGGCGTGAGCTTAGGGAAAGGAAGTTCATCAGGAGCATTACCGAAGTTGGAGAAAATGGTAAAAACGGGCTCTTTCTTGGAATATTCTGTGGCGTGTACATTTTCCTTCTGCTTTCTTATGTATATATGTGTGTTTGTGTGTGTTTGAAGAAGGAAAAAAAACCCTAGCGGGAACTGAGAAGTGGGTTGAGGTTTGTGGGAAGCCTGGGTGCAGGCCTGGGTTTGTTTGGGTTGGGCTCTGCTCAAGGGGCTTCTTCTTTCGGGTCCCTGACAACATTGGGCTTACGTTCGCCAACATTTTGTCATCATGCTCAGGTGACAAGTTAAATCGGGAAAGACCAGCTAGGGTTGTGTGAGC
Source organism: Xiphias gladius (assembly GCF_016859285.1). Lineage (NCBI taxonomy): Eukaryota > Metazoa > Chordata > Actinopteri > Istiophoriformes > Xiphiidae > Xiphias > Xiphias gladius. Next base: position 16,836,729 of record NC_053409.1, read on the forward strand.
TATGAGGCCATATCAACCCTGTGTGAGAGGCTGTTTAGAGTGTTTACTTGATTGAGCCTGTGTGTTTGCGGGTGCAAGTGTAGTAAATGACGTGATCAGTTTGTCCCTCTATTGCCTGAACGGCAGAGGAAATTCCACCTCCAGCCTGCCTTCATGTGGCACTGATAAAGCCTTTCCTGTACAGTAGAAAATCCTGTTTTCCTGTGTGCACCGACAGGGCAGTGGGAATGACCAGGAAAGAGGGGAGGATGAGAGAGAAAATGAACTTTAGAAGGAGGGAAGGAGAAAAGAAAGTTGCCTTAAAAGCTATGAACTTGTTTATGGACATTTCTTTGAAGTTTGCCAGCTGAGATTTCACACTCTTTTCAGCATGTGTTTTGTATATACAAAAGTGAGTGTGTGCACATGTGTGTTTATACTTCTTTCTCTATTATGTCATTAGCATGTGTGCATAGATGTATTTCTGCAAGCCTATGTGGGCGTGTGTGTATGACAGTGCAGGCATGTACACATTTTTGGCAGATTAGCAGGAGAATCAGTGTCATATCTTATTTTCATTTCTGACAGTGGTAATGATTAATGGTGGCTGTGGCGTGTTTGGACTTTTTACCTCTATATTTCTCACTTGACACGGAAGTCTCAATTGGTATCATATAAACGAACTCCACTGGGCTCTGCCATATGTGTTTAGACAATCACTCAGAAGTGCTCTACTTGCAACGTTCAAATTCAAATGCCACTTTAACAGTGCTGCATTTTGCTCTCATGCATTAATGAAACACTTTGATTACAGTGTTTTGACTTATTGCCAGCTGCTTTAGTGCATTAGTTTCTTTCTGTTCATCTATTATTATAGTAGCATCGTTGATTGTCTGCTAGCGGGGAAATAGGCAGCTTACAAAGCTGGCCAAGGAACCTCACAGTGCTTGTAGACTCTTACAGATGTCACTCTCACGTTTCCAGCATACTCATATGGGCTCTCTCTCTTTCTGTGATTCTCCCTCTCTGTCTTCCCCTCCTCCCCTTCTCCCCCATCCTGCTCTCTCTGCTCCTGGTTTGCGGTTTGGACGGGGAATGTGGATGGATGCACGGATGGATGGATGGATCCCACGCTCGCTTTCTCTCTTTTCAAACCTCAGAACCCAGCTTCCTGGAGAGACCACGATGACGCCACCTCCACACACTCAGCCGGCACACCAGGGCCCTCCAGCGGGGGGCACGCTTCACAGAGCGGTGACAACAGCAGTGAACAAGGTGAGCCGGCACAGACGCGGGCATGCACATGCATGCATTCTCAAACAAACGCTCGCACAAACATACACGCATATATACGTGCATGCACTTGTTCACTCAAGCACTAACATATAAACATACAGAGATAAAGGTACAGATCCATGCAGGACATATTAATCATTATGCATGAGTAGAGTTGCCAACACTTCATTTTAACCCTGTCTAATGTGAGATCTAAAGTGAATAGATGGCACATCTCTCTATACACAAACACCCCAGTCCTTCCTTTTCCGCATTGGATTATCCCATTTTTTGACTGGCATCCATGTAAACACATAGTCACACCTAAAAATGAACATGCTTATCCACTGTTACACTTGCGTGCAAATACAAGCAACAGCCACTGTAATATACCAACCTAGTGAAGGGCTTTCCAAAACATTGCTATTTAGAGAGCTGAACAAAAGCTGGTGATTAATACTATATTTCTGCCAGTTCTTGCTTGCATTTAAACCATATTAACTTTGCTCTTGCACAACAGTCCCTAATTATGTCTTACTGAGCCTTGTGTTATCTAGTACACAACGTGCCAAACATTAATAATGCATCTCAAAACAAATGTATTTGAATTTGTTACAGGCAGTGTGTGTAAGTCACAGCTATCTGCCTTGTGTTTTTGTCACGGTCCGTATCAATTTTGACATGTACATTATCAAAAGCATATGCTGTAAGTTGAGTTTACAGGTGAGACCAAACATTACATTGTGAGGTTAAAATTGTTTAGTAAATGCAAATGCTGCCTGAGATAATGAGCTCTTGGCCTCTCCTTTCTTGTTTTGAATGCACCAAGATCTCCCTTCACTGGCGGCAGAGTGTGTGTGTGTGTGTGTGTGTGTGTGTTTTTGTGGGTCTCTTTCTGTATCTGTGCATGCCCTCTGGCAGTGTCCATGGTTTTGCATGAAATTTCATCACGCCCTCAACACACAAACGCACTCAAACACTCTGATACACACTTATTCCAGCTCTCTCACAGAGCGGAGCCGCTTGCCGTGTCCGTCCAAGGCTATCGTTTTGCCAATAAGCGATCAAATGTATCGATAGGATGTGTGTCTGTGGTGGGGCTGTTTAAATCATTTTCTCCCGTTCAGACAGAAGCAGCAGGTGCAGCTTCTGAGGCATTACTGACCACAGAGTGAGGGCTGCAGCAGACCTCTGTGGTTGGCCGTGTCAGGACTAGTTGGATCACAGTCTGTTGTCAGGCTAGTCGGAGAGGGGAAGACAATGATAGCCAGCCCTAGGTTAGGCAACAGCATGTGTCTGTCTAAGAATAATCAAGGAATGGTTAATAATAATGTGACACTTAATCAATCCGGATAGGGATGATTCTCCTTTTGCTTTCCCTCTCCAGAGTAGGCAGAGTGCAGTGACAGATACAGAACAGTCTCTTGCAGGTCAGGTCTAGGTCTAGGTCTAGGTCTAGGCGTACTCTCAAACAATCTGTATAAAGGACATTCTCTTTAAATGCAAGACATTAATGGTGAACAAGAATCTTAAAACTTTAAAAAAGAAAAATCTGAAATTGCAAGAAATTAGGTATTGGATTTTCTGGTATAGAGGTAATAATATTAGTTAAAAACCCTGTATGATTGCAGGTCAGAAGGCAGAGCATATGTAGAGTTGTTGCAACCCTCTTTGCAATTGCAAGTAACATCGGAGATGCAGGAACAACAGAGTGGGGTGGGTGGGGCCGGGGTTGGGGGTGTGGGGGGGTGGGGTGCAATGCCTATTGATTATTTTACACCCATAAGTACAAGTGACCTGTAATCCACAGAGCACTTATCGACTACTCTCCCCACTGTATCCAGTAACAGCAGATCAATACAGGCCAAAGACAGTTACGGTACAGTACCGTAACTGTCCAAAGATAGACCTGGACTAGATCCGGGCCAGACCAGAGCTGAAACTTCATTGAAGAGTGCTTAATACTAGATCCACCAGCTCCAAGTAAAAACAAAGTAAGCAGCATAGAATAGAATCCGAAATTTAAAAGAAGGCAAAAGAAGAGCTATTGATGTGCAGAGGTGAAAAGAGTAGAGAAGGTGAAAAAGTAGGCAGAGCAAGAAAAAGGAGAAAGAGAGAAAAGAGAGAGAGAGGGCAGCTGATTTAATGGTCTAATGAGGCCGTCCTCCAGCCAGTTGTTTTGTGTGAGGCATGCTCTGACCTTTCGCTCTGCTCGGGAGCCCTGCCGCCTCATTTTTCACATTCTTGCAATTACGTTAACGCTTGAAGCGCTCGCTGACTCCCAACTCTGGCCCTTCCATTCTGACAGAGCCTTCCCTCCCCAACCTCTCCACCTTCCCCTCCTCTTCTCCACTCCACTCTACTCCACGCATGAACTCGCCTCCTATCTCAATACATTTCCACATAAAATTTGTAGTCCACACTTTCAAGTCCACAGAGAAAATGTGAAATGTGTTCTTCACTTCAGTAATGGGGTCTTTAACAGCTTGGCCCCTGTTAAAAGGGGTGACGATGTGGATCAGTTGAGGACGACGGAATAGATGGGAGAGATTGAGTGCGAGGAGGAGAGAGAGAAAAGAGTGCGTGAGACTTACATTGCTTTTGGTTTCAGCTGCCAAGAAAAACATAAACTTTCTTCTGCCATTTTCCATCTCTAAAGGTGTGTTGTATGTGTGCCTGTGGCTTGAAAAACATTTACCTCGAAAATGGATCCATCAGTGTGTTGAATGTGTGACTCCATTCCATGTCTCCCAAAAATGGTGAAGCATTTCTGACAGTGCTAAGTCAAACTGTCTTGAAGAGCAAAAAGTTTTAACTTGTTTCTTCCTTTCCCTTTGCCTTTGGCTGATGTTAGGGGGTGGACAGTGGATTAAAGTTCAATAACACGCACAGACCTTTTTTCAAAAAGTAGTGTATGGGCAGTCATACAGCGCTCTCTTTGAACAGAATTCACTTCCACAATCTCCGGCTTGTATCTCAGTACTGAGCATTGTTCTGAACCTTTGCCAAAAAACAATTTAACAAGTGTGCAAATATGTATTGCCCCTCTTGTGGAATAATTTATTGTCAAGCAGTAAACCAAGGAGAAGCATGCTCATAGCTGTCAGTAAAGATTGCAAGTTAAGGTTGTGACACATATGAAAAATGTTTCAGTACAGTTCTCAGATCTGCAACCTCTCCCCTCCCTCCATTCTTAACAGACATTTTTTTTTTCCCTTTTTCTCAGAATTTTCCTCCAAAAAAGAAAATATGAATTATCACCCTCAGGGCAAATTCTGCACTCTCACTTACTGACTCTTAGAGAGTGACTCCCTATGTTCTGGCTAGATAAACAAATATCAGCAGTTAAAGGGAGATGGTTCAGAAGGTAACGCACAATAACTTCACTGGCTCTGCTTGCACATCATTTTGATTAACAGTCCTATGGAACTCCTCCAAGCTTATCTAGAAACATCAAAAACATCAGTTGCAGGGAGTTAAACTTGATGAATGTGCACACCTAAAGATAGCACTTGTTTCTATGTAGGTGTCCGTAATATGTTTAACACCCAAAGTGCGATGGAGCAGCGTGATGAAATACTCTGCACATTTGCCCACTCCAAACACAGTAGAGTCAAATGAACTCAGTCATGAACTGTAAATCCCCAACACTGATTCAGCACGGTAGGTAACATTTTCCCCTCTTGCTGTATGTGCATATGTGTGTGTCTGAGTGTGTGTATGTGCACATGCTTCAGCTCCAGTCCACACTTGTAATTATTAGCTATGCATGAGGACCAAATCCACATTGACAACTTGAGTGGGTGAGCAAAGGGGCTTTCTGTACAATTCCCGGATTCTGCTGTAGATGGTAAAGACTCAACAGAAGAGAGGAGAAAGCATTTTGTACATTTTCTCAGCAATTGAACAATCCCCACGCTTTGTGGAAAGACAGACTCCCCAGAGAGACTGAGAGAGGCAGAGATGGAGAGAGAGGGTGGAAGAGAGGGAGAGGTTGAGTGTTCGGCTCCAAGGGAGCATGCTGCGCTTGATGGAGTTGTGGTACATTTGTGTGTGTGTGGGGAGTATGGTGAGCTCCCTTGGCCCTGGCTGGGGGCCCCACTCAGCAAGGTCTTTGTGGTTGAGCTCATGAGAGGGGGGTCATTCCTGGTGGGGACACGACTCCCTGTGTCCGCCTAGAGAGTCCCAGCATGAACAAGGCGTGTTGAATCTGGTATTTTCCACACAGCTTTTAACAGCTACTCTTAGGGCTCAATAAGAACCAAAAGTGAAGGAGGCGAAAGAAAGAAAGAAAAAGAAACACCACAACCACAACAGAGAAACGTCCACAGTCTCTGCTAAACGCAAGATGGAAGTCTTGTTGCGTTGTAGTAGCTTATACTTCAGCTCTGGAGTGATGATCGAGGTGTGTCCGTGTATATATAATATACAGCGTGTGTGTGTGTGTGTGTGTTGTGTGTGTGTGTGTGTGTGTGTGTGTGTGTGTGTGTGTGTGTGTGTGTGTGTGTGTGTGTGTGTGTGTGGGCATGCATGTGTTAGCTGGTTCCCTCTAAGTGCCTGTTAGAGTTTAATTTAGTGTAGTAATTAAAGCTGAACACTGGCCCATAAACAACAGATAAACAATAAAGCAGACCCAAGCCCTGCTGTTTCATGGCTCTCACTCCCAGCTGTTGGAGCACTGATAATTTTTACACAGTGCCCCCACCTCACCACAACACAATGCTGAAGCAACAAGGGTGTGTATGTGTTGTAAATGTGGGCACGGGTATACTTTAGTGTGTGATGGCAGAGGCTGAACAAAAAAGGCCAAAGAAACACATAAACACACAGGATACGTCCACTTCCCCTCTCAAAAGAAAACAGAGAACCACAGTGAAGCAATCAGAAAGTAAAAGGAGTAGTCTGCCTCTTACAAAACCAGCTCAGTGGCAACAGCGATCACATAAACATTGAACCAAGCGCAGCCATAATGCGCATTCAGCCTATACCTTGCAATGTCTTGCTATCGGTGACAGCAAGCGGAAGCAGTCTGCACGTAAACGGAAAAGCAGCTAAAGATATAACTGTTTAATGAGGATAACAATACTAAAGTGTTTCTCAGTAAGCTACTGTGTGCAATTTTAGCCTTGTCACTACATGTCAGCCCCATGTTAGTCAGGTGCCTGTTGTGAAAACAGCGCAATACGTTTGTCTGACGGTTTGTTGGGAAGGGGTAGGGCCATTGTTGAAAGCTGAGAAGAGTTGCTGTGGAGGGGGAGAAAACACAGTACGGAGGGGATACTTTCATGATCCCATTAGCATAAGAGAGGCTAAATTATTCATGTCGAGTGCTTAATCTATAGGGAAAAGTATAGTTAATGCACATAGTTTTAAAATGGATCTCTCCCTGCCTCTGCTCTAACACCAGATTCATGCTGGATTCAGCATTCGCGGGCATTTACGGGAATGGCTGTCACTCTCCCTTGCATACACACACATAGACATAGTCTGTGTGGGTATATGCGCACACTTGCTTAAGCGCTGCTGCACTTCAGGGTGTTTCAAGGAGCTCTGCTCTCAGGCTCATCCCCTCTCTCCATAAGTCCCTTTCTCATCCTCTCTCTCCCTCTCTTTCCATTTATTCCTCCATCTCTCTTTCTCCCACCCCCTTCCTCTCTTGCTGTCTCCCTCGCACTGCTCTCCTCACTCACCCCTCTCTGTCTCGCTCTCAGTACCGCAGACTACCTGGCCCTCATCCAAAATGTGATTAAAGAGAATGATCAGCTCCCTCAGATCCCTCCCTCCTTCCTTCCGCTCTCTCTCTTTCTTTTTTCGGTCTCTCTGTCTTTCTTCTGACCCTGTGTTACGTTCTTAGAATCTATGGATCATGTGAGAAAAAACACATGAAAACGGCAAAACAAAAGGAACTGTAAAAGGATGAGTACTTCCAGTAGAGTCAGCTCCACTTCCAGTAACAGCCCTGCACGTACATCACCACCATCTCTCTGCCCTTCCATCCACACTGCAGCTCAAGCTTTCCCACTCTTCCTCTTATCGTCTCCTTACCACTCCTCACTTTTCACCCTCTCCCCTCTGCTTCGGCTCAGACCGGGGCCTGGTCCCTCTGGTCCATAATCATGAACAGGCCCCTGGCGCGACCCGGCCCAACACAGCCTGGCCTAGCTTGTCCAGGAACTGGGTCCCACACAGCAGGAAAGGCACATTAACTGGGTCAGCCTAATGTGCAAACTAATGTTTGGAGAACATAGGGAAAAAATTACCCAGATTATTCTGACAGCAGCTGAGGAGAATGCCTGTTTTGCGCCATTAAGGGAAAGCTTGAGGGAAACCTTTTTTTCTTTCTTTCTTTCTTTCTTTCTTCTCTTTCTGTCTTTCTCTGAGAAGTAGATGAAGACCAGCTTATCTGGGAGTGAGTTGAGCATAATTAAAAAGCAAAAAGGAAACTGTTGCAGGGAAGTAATCATGATTGAACTACACTAAAAGGAGGGGAGTGACTTCACTCTTCTACCCAAAGGCTTGGGCCAAAAAAAAGACAGAGTGTAGTGCTGTTGTATCAGTTCATTATACAGTGGGTTTACACATCAGTGTTCCACTGCTCATTACTCTAGTGTATGTAGTGATGATGAGGAGTGCACAGGGGTCTGATGTAATATGGCTAAAAGGGATTTGAGCGTGTGCCCCAAAGGGCATTTCCACGTCCATTAATGCTGCCGCTGCTGTATTTTCACAAGGATGACAGTGCTTTAGTTTTTTTTTAAAGGGAGAGTGTTTTCCCAGGAAATTTTCTGTCTTGTTTCAGCAGGCTAGCCTGAAGGGGGTCAGCCTAGAAGTCACCCTTAAGAGGTGATAATCCAATTGCTCTAGTCCTCACCAGATTTGTTTTCCCCTTGTCTGGCAGTGTGTTTGTGTGTGTGTTTACAGAGAGTGTAAGCATGCGTGTGTGAATGTAATAGACATAGAGTGGGAGGCAGAGGCAGCAAGATGCCACCAGTTTCTTCTCTGTCCAACCTCGGGCCCCTTTCTAGATCAGAGAGAGGTTATGGAGGCCAAGTCTGTCAAAGGCACACCTGCAGGGAAACTCCAAAAACCCCAACTGCCAGCTTACACAGACCCGTTTAAGGTGTGCTTATTTGGAGTTTAACCCTGACTGCAAATGTCCTTTCCCTCTCTCCCCCTTTGTGTTTGACCAATGGGCCTTGTGCTCTTTTACTTTCTTTCCTTTCTTCTGCCTCCCTTGGCTCTTTAATCTCTTCCACCACCCCCACCCTCCCAATTCTCCTCCCCCTAATGTCCGAAGCCATCACAGCAAAGGTCCCTCCCAAAAGACAACACGCGGTTGAGTAGAGTGGCTTAGCAAGGCCAGCTATAACTCGTTCACTTGCTGTGCGGTTTAGATTTGTGTAAACCAGGGCTTACACACTGAGGCATATTTGGAACTGAGCAGAGGAGCTATACCCTACAGGTAGTGCTTTAACCATGCTGCCACCGTCCAAGAGAGTGGGAGGATGATAAAGGAAGTGTGTTACAATCCGAGTTTTTCCTCTCTGCTGCTGATTTTCACGCACACATCTTTTACGTTTATGCAAAGCTTTTGAGGGCATTATGCAAGATAAGCTCATTTTCTAGTCTGATTCCCACTCTAGTACATGCTTTAATGACTCTTAAAGCCGAGGGCTGCTTTTTTTAGGCATAATAGCAGTGCCGCGGTCTCTCAGTTTCCACGTAGCCAGAGTGCTTTTTCCACACCTGATCACTTTTGTTCACCCATTTTATGGCTATTGGGGAGCAGGCGGAGGTGAGTGATTTGACAGTGGTTAGTGCCATGAGCCCTAATGTTTATTGGTAGCAAGCGTCTAATAATTTTTGATTACCCCAGAGGAGGTATTAGCCATGTTAGTCAGCAAGGATAATTTCTTATTTACATGCCCCAAGCAGTGAACACTCTGAAGGAACACTGGGGCTAAATGCGCAACAAAACGAATAAAAAATGCCAAACGAGATGCTCCATCCTGGCTGGCTGCAGGGCTGAAGCTGAGAAAACCTTCATTATGCATTTACCATAATTCATTTAGAAGGTTATCAATTTGCAGAATACAGAGGAGATGTTTGGAGGGGGAAGCGGGAAAACCATATCAAACGAAGGAAGAGAAAAAGGAACAAGGGAAAGCGAGATGAAAAGGAACGAGATATTCAAGGATAGCTCAGTGCCTGGATTTTTAAAATGTTGTTCCAATTACACACTTTTCCATGTTCTGAGGCAGAACTTGCATGTTAAATGCTGCAATCTCTTCTCTTTTACCAGTGTTACCCTCCGCCCCCTAAAAAAGCAGAAGCTGATTTCCCTTTAATGAAAGCCGTTTGGCTCAGGAATTCTCTTCTCTACAATTTTTGTTGAGATTGAGGCTACACAGAGATGCTGTAGTTCAAATATTGTCTTTCTGTTCATTTAGGGTCGCTCTTTGTTTGGCTTCTGCCCTGCTTACTCAAGGGTTTCTTGTATCTGTTTCTCAGTGTGTATTTCAGGACAGTTACTACATGTTTCCATTTTTCTCTCCTGGCAACACATACTGAGCAAAGAAAAAGTCCTTTTAAAAGCATCTTTCTCTCTGCCATCAGGCGAGGATGACTAAGGCCCCATTAGAACAATTGGAGGAAACTTAAAGAGACGGGGAGTGTTTAAAAGAATGAAACCAGCCAGAAAGCACCACTATCGTGTGATAACCAGTGCTTTCTTTCATTATCTAAACACAAAAACCTCCACCTTGGAAAAAATGCACTCACTTTATAGCTTCATTGAAAAATAAAACAATGAACACGGAGAGGTAGAAAAAAGGCAGACAAAAAAGAAAAAATATTTAACATTTTCCAAAGTGAGGGGGAAAAAGCTGCATTGTTTAGTACAAATGCTTACTCCCAGGGATGCAGTCCTTAGACAACTGAGTGTCTGCAGGAGACATCTGTGAAGCCTGACCTCGTGACCCCGGAAAGAATGCTCTTAAGGTGGGGGGAAAACTGCCTTTACCACTGCATCATGGCCTACAGGACAGCCCAGCAGCAGCACAACAAACACAACCACTACAGAAAATAACAACACAACAGACAAACAGTCGATGGAAAAAAAACAAGGATGAGGTGGAAAAAATTGTGGCGTTAGAGTGAGGCAAGCAAAAAAGAGAGAGGAAGAGATACTGTGACTGTAAAGAGAGAGTTAGGAGGAGAGAAAAGAGTGATAAGAAAGAGCAATAGAGACGTGAAAAAGAAAGAGAGAAGGACATAAGAGGTGGATAACATGTACAGACAACACAGACGGACTTGGTGTGAATTGTGCCTCACAGGCCTGGCTGTCTCTTACTCCTTTGGCCCCCCATGAGATCATTTTCCTCCTTTATGAGTCAAAAGGAAGCCCGGGTTGAAAATGAGAGGTTACACAAGCCAGAGCCCAAGCCCGCAGAGTGAGAGAGGAGAAGATCCCTGCTGCAAGGGCCCTGCTGCTATTCAAAGCACCTGCCATTGTGTGGGCGCCCATCCAGGACTATTGTTGTGCAGAAATTAGTCGTGCTCCCTTTGGCTCCCTTCGGCTTCCTTCAGCTCCAGAGGCATGCACCAGACCCCCTCGTTGTTTTGGGTTCAGATACGTGTTTGGATAGATGCGTGGCCCTGGCTACCATCACCACTGGCTGTGGCCCTTTGGCCTGTCTCCCACAGCACAGTATCGTTCTGTTTTGTTTCTCATCCACTCTCTGTTGTTCACTTCTCAAGAACACTTTCAGGCCAACATTCCTATAGTTTTCTCTGTCTTTCTTTTGTACTCCTACTCTCCTCTCTCCTTTGGTGTATATGCTTATTGTTCTTTGGAGCACCCTCATTATACCCATGGTTATATTTTAAGGGCCTCTCTCTTTGATTTTGGTCTCATGGGGAGTGAGTGGTGGGCTGGTGGGAGCTTTAGGGCTGGCCCAGCTTTCAGGGCTCCCCAGCCAGCGTCTCGGAGAGTGGGCTTGGGGGTATTGTTGGGCTGGGCACTGCCGCAGAAGCACTGGTGCTACTGCTGGTGCAGGGGGTGGGTGTGAGGGGAAAATTGAAAAGTCAATAACTAAGGCCGCACAAAAAAAAAAAAAGAAAAGAGAGGGTGAAACAAAAGGAGATGGAGAGCTTCAAAAAGCTAGGAGCTATAGAGCACTGCTAATTAATAGCATCAGAGGAAGAGCTTTTTTCTTCCTTCTGGAACTTTAATGCTGAAAATTAACTTGCAAGGCGAGGCGATTAAGAGCTCGCATTGTGAGTCAGGTCCATCACACTGCTAGACCAACCAACGGTAACTATGATTATGAGGGAGGATTGAAAATGTCTCATTTAGAAAATTAAAAGCAAACAAAAATTAAACCGAGTGGCCAAAATAGAAACCACTGTGTATTGTAAAGCAACCCTACTTTCGTGAATTATTGAATGAACAATCACCTTGTTAGAGAGGCGTTGATTCAAGTCTGCAGTAATTTTCAAGGCTTTAATTTGTGGTGTTAATTGAGTTGCATTATATTGTAAGGTGTTTCTAATGACCATATGTATATGCGATGAACAAAATATTAGTAAAACCTTTGAATGCAATACAGTCCAAATACAACACCAGCACAAAGTACAGCTTCAATGCACCACATTACTGAAGTAAAAAAAAAAAGTAGTCTAATAAGTATAATAAGTATTCTAATAGACGAAAACCTAACTTTTTAATTATGGTAGAATGTATTACAAGGCTATTGCATTGCATTACATTATAAAGGTGTTCCTATTTTTTTGTCACTTTGTGTAGGATTTCTAAACATTATTGTCACTAGGCATATGTACATTCACATGCATTTGTTTCTCTGCATTTTGTCAAAGTGTACCCTTATTCCAAAATAGATTGTTGTGTGTTCTCACTCCCCCTTTTCATGCAGCTAATCAAAAGGTAAGGTCCAGGAGTGTGATGAAATACGAATTTTGGAGGGTCAACGAAGAAGAGTGGCAGTAATTTGAACCTAGGCTTTGCAATTTGTATGTTTCACAGCAGTAATAGGCTCCTTTTTCACTGTTCTTGCCGTGCAATTTCCACTTCCAACAGCTGTCAAGGCCCTAAAATCAAAATTAGTGCCATGGAATTGGGCCCTAATGAAATGACCTGCTGGATTTACCTTAAGGAGCAGGGTGGACAGTCAATACTAGCCTCGTCAAAACCCCCTCTCTGCATGCTACAGTCCCATTAACGAAAGGAAATAGTCTCGAGTAAATCTATTAAGCGCTACTTCCACCTTCTAATTATATTTTTCCCTTCTACCATCATAATTCATTCACTCTTTCATTAGCTTTTAATATTGAAAAAGGCTTTTAACTGGCTCTTCTGTCTTCATGGCGTCACAAATTATTTGTCACTATGCATTACAGGAATGTCAGAGGACTCCATGTTGTGTATTGGGGATAAATGTAGTGATGTAGTGTCCCACCACAGCTAGGACTGGGGAAAAATATTCCCCTATGTGTAAGGAGCATTTTCATAGTAGACATGCAACACTATTTCCATGATATCATAGAGAATAATTTATCATTAAGCGTTACAACATGGAATCCAGAGCTGTGGGCCCCCCCCCTCCTCTACGTCCCATAGACAGAGGTGAATTTGTGCCAAGGCCCAGTGGAGGACACTGGGCCTTGGTTATTGACTTGTAAAGGAGCCGGTAGGTGAGGGGTCTTGACAAGACATGAGCGGCTGACTCTCTTGTAAAGCTGTATCTGATTTCTCTGCTAGTTGGCTCCCCGGAGAGACCCACTCTACCCTCTGTTGATCAGTCTTTTCACTCTCAGCAGTATGGAAAAACGCAGAGATAAAAAGAATGAAAGAGTAGTTTTGTGAGAGGAGATGCTCTCGTTCTGTATGCTATGATTCCCTGTTAAGGTGAGAATGGGAGCGAGGGAGAGGGAACCGAAAGAATCAGCTGCTTGGTGAAAGAGTTGTATCCATGAGTACATGTATTATCTCAGTATTCCGGAAAAATAACTCTACAAATTCATGTTTTGGTGAGTTGTGTAACATTGACTCGTCAATAAGGGCTTCTGCATTTGTGTAGGTGTGATAGGATAAAAAGGACTTGTGAATTGTATCAGAAAGAGGGCAGACAAAGCAAATATCAGCTAAGCAAGATCCACACTCCTCACAGATCTGACTAATTTATGAGGGTAAACTGCACTGACAGAGAGAGAGATGCAGGTGGAGGGAGGAAGTTTTCATTGACTCTCCAGAGCAGGCCAAGCCAAAACCCTGGAGGGATCTCTCTCAGTTTGAACTTTATCAGGGGCTACGCTTAATCAATACACTATCGGAAAAAGAATTAATTACTAAAGCAGAATAAAACAGCTGCATTTTAAACCAAGGATTCATCAATTCTGTAATCTCTTGGTTACAGCTCAGGTGTCAGGAGGCTCATTTCAACTCTATGTAATGAGGAACTGTGGGAGTTTACCCCAACCCTCTGCCATTCCTCCTCCTTCACATCTCCGTTTCTGACACCCCCCCCAATCAACACCCAGTTCCTATCCTATACCTCCTCGTCAAGCTATTTTCCATCCCTTCTTTTTCTTTTTCATCCCATTTCCTACATTCTCAGGTTGTTATCTACCTACAATATTCTTTTTTATACTCTTCTCCTCTTCCCTCACCCCTTGCTCCATCCTTAATAGACCAACTGTATTCCACTCTCTAACCCCCCCCGCCATCCTGCTACATTCCCTTCCCACCAAATTCCTGTCTTTGCGGGGATGGGACGAAGGGGTATTAAACTTGAAATCTCTGGTGCGAAAGCTGACTGGAACGGGACATTCCCGCTGCTGCAGCCATCAAGCCGGACATTCCTCCGCTCAGTCTGGGACACCGCTGGTGTTGCAAAAGAGGGGGAGGGGCATAAGGGATGGGGGAGGTTGATATAGGGCATAAAAAACAGTCCACCACCCTCAAATAATAAAAACAAAACATTTTTTTTGTATAAAACCAATGGAGTGTGACAATCAAAGGAGAAGTTTGTTTTGAAGGAAATCATTTGCGTATGTTGAACACATTTTGATACTGGGGAGCAGACTAGTCACATAGGGAGTATCCCTTGTGTCAAAATAACCTTGGCCACACTGTTGCCACGGCCACTGCCATCCACCTTACACAGCCCTTGACCCTAGCCCAAAGCTTGTAAACGGACTGTCCTTGACTCTCCATAATGGGGGATTTCAAGGCAGGTTGAGAAGGGGTTATGGGTGATGAATTGGGTTTTTAGTGAGCTCATTAGGAAGCCAAACAGAGTTTAGACTGGCGGAGCGGGGCAACAGCGCAGTAATCAGTTCTGCTCGCTTTGTTCCCTGCCTCCAGGACATTTGTGTGAAAAAAAAAAAAAAAAGCGTGGAAAAAAAAAAAAACTTCATGGCATTTGGCTGATGAGAGGGTTGCTGAGCAGAGGCTACAATCTGATGGTTGACTTGTTGATTTATAAACCTTTTAATCCATTTACTCTACCCCCCCCCCACCAAACCCCCTCATCTCTGTTAAACTCTACTTTGATGACACTTTCCATCAGGTGTGGCAAAGAAGATGTTTTTAATAAATCTAAGTCTTCCTCCTCTCTCAGTACAAAAACAGTGAGTTTGTTTGTTTGGTTTTTAAATTGTAATTGAGGGTAGAGAATCACCGCTGATGCTGTTATAATACATTGCCTAAAACAGTGTAAGCTGTTCTGAATCACGAAACCACACTATGTTATGCCCAGCAACTTGTATACAGCTGCTCTTTCTAGTGGTTTAGGTAGAAGACTTTGATATACAATAGTTCCTAAAGGGGATTATAAAGTCATTTCTTCACTCGCAGATGGATCCATGTGATGCATTTGCATGCTCTCCATCTCTTTGTTTTCTTTCGCTCTGTCTCGTCTCTTTATTTCTTGCTTTCACTACATTACCATTCTAAAGTGGAGCAACGTAGCAGTTTGTAGGAAGCAAATAGTGTGGAAACAGCTTGTTCTACTAATGATCCTGCTTGTTTCAATTCAGCATAGCCCCACTTGCTTTTGGGAAATACCTATTCTTTAATATTTAATGGAGCAGCAAACTTTCGGATTTAGGTGTGCTTCTCTTTGGGCATCGAGCCCTATTTTCTATTGTAACAATTATAAATTATAGAGGGAATAGTATCAATATACGCAAATTTAACCACTAAGAATAGCTCAATTGTACCATATTTGCTAAGGGAAGAAAGAAGGATGAAGTCTGGTGAGACAGAAGCAAAGGTTTGGACTGTTACATTGGCAGTTTTGTAAATTTGTTTATTAAGAAACAAGGGATGAACCAAGGTTACCTGTGAGACCAATTAGCCCCATTCGATTTGGAATCTAAGGGATGAGCAGAAGCAGTTTCTGCAGCAGTGTTGGAGTGCAGGGAGAGCGGGGTGGAGTTATCAGGGAGGCAGAGAGTGTGAAATGCCTGGTGGAGACCCAAAGCCCTTCATTAGCCACTGATCTCTGTCTGCTGAGTGAGGGGCAGTCATGGGCATCACAACTCCCTTTTAGTTCCCCCAAAAAGAGTGGGGTGAGATGGGTGGAGGGTAGCTCCCCCATCCCCTGCAATTTAGCCCTTTGCCATTCATGCAAATTGGGTCCTGACATCTGCAAGAGCCTGCCTCCTTTCTTGTATACATCTTTATTCCATCTCTTTTCTTTGGATCTTTTTCCCTCCTCAAATAAAGCCCCCTTTAGACGGCGGAGTCTCGTCTCAGCTGGCATACATTCTTTTATACATCTGTGTAAAAGAAACACTTTTCTGTGTGTTCATATACACATAAAAATGTGCAGAACTGGAAGAAATTATTTAAAAGATCAGATCCCAGGAGACGTAAGCAATCATTGTGTTACCATCAGTCCCAATTTATGATGTAATAAGATAATTGTTGTTATAGGTAGCAGGTTAATCACACCAGTAATTAGTTCAGTCCAAAGCCTTTGATAATGTGCATACTTTGTGCACCCAGTGCTAAATTTTTAGGTTCTTGGCAGATGATAATCTTATGAAAAGATCAAGAGAGTTCTAGGCAGTGACTCTGGAGAAAAGGCAGTAACCAGGCAGCCTACCCCCCTTCCTCCCTCCCCTTTCTGGACAAACTACTCTTCTTTGGCTCCAGGGGAGAAGCTGAAAGGGGAGGGTGGCTTTGCTCCAGCCCATATTTTAGGTTAAAAGGTAAAATAGCCTAACTGGCTGATAAAAACAAGTTTTACCTCCAACCCTACACCCTCACCCCTCCCCTCTCTTTGTCTCTGCTCCCTCCACGTCAACCTCGCCCTCTATGGTAGGGATGTGCACAGTGGGGTCAACACTGTGCCTGTGAGAGGAGAGAGGCCTTGTATCAGTGGAGAGGCGATAGTTATCTCCAGCATTCCAGGGATGACAGAGAGATATCTGCCTGATGGCAGGGTTAGGGGGCTTAGAGAAGGGGCGGAGAAGGGAGAGAGGAAGAGGTACAGAAGTTGTTGAGCAACTATACCCCCCCCCTCCCCCTTCCTTCCCTCCCTGCCTTGCTTACTGCCTGACTGCTTCGCTTCCCCACACGTAGAAAAAAACCCATCTAATTAGAAGCTCTTATTCCACTTCATTTAAGGGAACACTTAATGATGTGTTTTTGGGGGGGGGGAGACAACTACACATTACTTCTCATGCAAAAGGAACCACTCAGTCGTAGCACCCCGGATGCAGATACAGCTGTGTTTGAGATGGAGGTTTGTCCTCGTTTCTCTGGAGTGTCATGGTTGTTCGAGGAGAGAGGGAAAAGTGGTAGCCTTCTCTCCCTCACCTTTAGCCAGTGTCCTGGTGGTAAGAGGGGGCGGTAAAGAGGAGGTGGGTAGTGACATTTGAGTTTGGCAGGGAGGCTTGCTGAAGGAGAGAGTTTGTTGTAATTGCTCTGACAGGTTTTAGGGCTGTTAATGACTCCGGCCTGAGCGCTACCAATTTGTCAGCATGCTTGCTGTTTACTAAGCTGTTGTTTTATGGTCCAGTGCAAGGGGCTGCTGCTTGTTTAAGCACAGATCAGGAAATAATCAGCGTAAAACACTGGCTGCAGTGGTGCACACTAACACAGTTTCGTTTAGGGCCCTCATCTACTGTATGGATCTGAATGAGTGAAGTAAACCATTTGGTGTGTGGTCACACAAAGACTCACAAACACACTGATGATGATCTAACTTACTGTTAGAAATTGGACACTCAAGTGTGTGTTTTATCAATTAATGGATAATATTCTACTCGCTAACACTCGTCTGTGTTGTATGTTATCTGAGTGCAAAGCATATTGCTAGCATGTGGTTATAGCCAGAAGACCTGTAATCCCCAGTCAGCACAGAGCAACAGAGGGCCGGCCATTCCACCAGTGTGAATAGAGCCTCAACGTGTTTGTGTATGTGTGTATGTGAGAGAGATTGTGTGTGTGTCAAGAGCATGTGCTCCCAGAGCCAGCAAAGACCCCTTCGTAAATCCAGGGTAAATAAAAGGGGTAACCAGACGGACAAAAGAGGAGCCCCCACTGCTTCTCTCATTCGCTGCCATTTGGGGGACTGAATGTGCTAAACGCCGCTTATGTTGGCTGAAAAGTTGAGGAGAAAAAGAGGGAAAAGGGAGGCTCTAAATCCCCCTCTTCTTTTCTCTTCATTCTCTGCGGCCAAGCCTGCAGGGCTAGAGGTGGTGTTATAGGAGGGTGTTGGAGGGAGGGTTGGAGGGCCTGGTCACTATGGTGTGCTAAGGTAGAGAAGGGAAAAGGAGCTCCTGCTCCAACAAACCTCTTAGCTTCTGTTCTCCATCTACTCCTCTTTCCTTCTAACTGTCCACATGAGTTTGTCTCTTGTCCTCTTTTGGGTGAGCTTGGGTGAACAATCTAACTAGTTTGGGTTGACAGGGGGTGTGGGGGGTCTGTTGTAATTAGTCACTTTAACCACAGCTTCCATAAGCCACTGCCTCTACACTCTTGCTTCATTACCCTGAAACAAATGCCGGGGCCTCCCAGTGAGAAATCACCGCACAGCCTTTAGAATAATACACACACAACGTCTAAAGTTTGTCTTGAGGCTCTTCAGTGGGTGTATTAATAGTATAGGGACCAATAAGTCTGGAGTGCTATTTGATAACTAACCATGACTGGGTTTGAATGTGTATTCCAGCTATTGACAAGTCATTATTCATTCATGCATGGGTATATCGGAATGATAGAGCAGCAGAGGGAGCACATTCTTGGTGTACTGAAAGAGCTGCAGCATTTGCTACTTACGGTTATATCCATAATGCTTCCAGGGCTGACTAGACCTTAGTGGCTCCCTCAGGGGCAGGGTGCCTCCTAGACATGAAGCATGATCTCTAGAGTCATTAGGACTCCCCTGAAGTCCCCCTTACTCCCAGCAGAGACTGTAGGACACTTTATGCTAAACCAATTTTTTCTGCAAGAATTCCTGAAGCGACCCTGCATGTGCCAACATTAGATAAGCAGAGTTGCAGTGTGTTTACAGTCCTTTCCCAACCGTTAATGAGCTCAGCCCTGAGACCAATTTACTCACAGGGAGATATATCTGAATGCATTTTTAATAACCACCCACTGGTGATGAGAGAGGGAATGTATGTGAGTGTTATGTGCTCTTGGACTTGTGCCTGTTTGTTTGCTAGCGTGCTCATTCACTCCCTCACCCTCATTGTGTCTGGTCATTGTCTTCCATCTTGCCTGATTACACCTTCTCGGTTTCTGTGCATAAGAAAATATGCACAAACTTCCATTGCGAGCACTTTAAGTCAAGATATTGATACAGTGGGTGAGGGAGAAAGAGAGAGGAAGAAAGTGGGGAGAGTGGGAAAGAGGGAGGCTGTCTTTCTTCCGTCTCCAAGGGCGCTGTTTTTCCAAAAGTGCCTGGGGCTACACTCCAGCACCTCGGCTCCCCTAGGCCTTTCGGCTGCCTCCTAATAGCCAACCCCCATCTGTGTCACATGGCCAGATGATGGGACGCTTCCCCCTGCTCTGCCCTGCACTTTTTTTTCCTTTCCCCATTTTTTTCAGAGTGCACATCCACACAGGTTAGAATGGCAGAGTTGCCAGGGAACAGTCAGAAGCCATTAGCGTTTGGGACAATTTGCCCTGCAGCGTTCCTTCTCTCGCTCATAAGAAAAAGGAGTGGGGGTGGATGCAAAGCACCAGCTCGCCTTTAGATGTAATGAGGTTGTGCAAGTTGAGTCTTCTTTATTCTTTTTCTACTCCTTCTTTTCTTCCTCCTGCTTCTTTTCGTTCCTCTTCTTTCTTTCTTTGTTTCTTTCTTTCTTTTCACCTTCTGTCCACACTTGATTTTCCTTCATTCTCTATTTAGAATACACGTATTTCTGCATGTATATAGTAAGTCAAAACAACTGTTAATACTTTACTCTAAATTATTGCTCTAAAGCCACATGTCTGATGTGTGCACACATGGCAGTAGCCATGTACATGTGAGAGAAAGACAGAGCAAGAGAGGAGCTGAAAGCCTTGGAGTCTGGTTTCACCCTCACGGGCTAGGGCAGGAGGCAGCGAGCATGCTGGGTAATGAAGTGACAGGTCAGTCTGTAAATACGCACGGGTCGCTCTGGCCCTGGCCAGGGGGGAGGCTATCGCATTGCAGTGAAAATGGAAACGTCAATAAAATTAATCTGCCAGCCTTTTGGCCACTGTGTGGTTCCATTGGATGAGCCTGACTGCTCACAGCAGGAGAGGGATTTGGAAAGTAGCTTGAAAATCAACACAAAACCTAGCAGCATACAAACAAACAACCAAACTGTGTATCAACATTATTCAGTGAGGCTCAAAAGCAGAGAAACAAGGGGAGGGTGGTTAAGATTCACAGCTCAGTAGTTGTGTTGTTGCTGCAGTTTGGAAGCAAGCTGGGGGAGTTAGACTTGACTTCCGTCTGGGTTGCATTTCTCAGGAAACCCCTCACAGTCAGGGTAGGCTATGGCCAAACCAAAGTTTATTGTTTTAGGCTTTCCTGAACAAGGATTCGTACTTAGCCTGGGATTTACGGCATTTGCCACTAATGAATGCCCATTCTACAATTACAACACCCCTAGTTTGTGTCCCCATTCCTATATGTCCATCAGAAGGGCTGTTGCTTCTTTAACTTCACACAAGGAGTCTGCGTCTTCACGCAAAGTCTGCACTTCTCTGTTTTCCTCTTTGGTGTGGCTCTGCACTAATGATGTGGAAGGAAAACACTCTGCACAGACAGAAGAGAAAGACAGAGAGAGAAGAAAAAACTGTGAAAAACAAGGGAGAGGAAAAGAAAAAGAAAGTGGATAAAGTAGTTAGAAGTGAGGCCCCTGCTGTCCTTGTATTCTTCATTTACTTTGCATGTGATTATGCCACTAGTCAGATCCTTTTTCTTTCCCCCTTTTTAATGTTATTAGTTCAAATATTTATGCAAGATTAAGGCTTGTATAGGTGGTTGTGATTGATGCCTCCCCAAAAACAGGAGGACATGTGAGTCTGAATTTTGAGAACGCCAGGGTCCTTCTCTGCCGTAGTGGAGGAGTTTTTCAGATACATAATTTAGATGCCCTCAAGGAAGGCTTTCAAGGCATTTGTGCCCGGGGGCAAGAAAAAATAACTATGACTGTTAAAAGTAAATCATTTTTGCTAATGCACAATTAATGCCGGGGAAGAAGAAAAAGGCAAGGGACAAAGATGGAAACTTCGATTTAAAGGAGAAATCGTGCCTGGGTATATGCATGTTTCTCCTCTTGAAATCAAACACTGACGGACATTAATGCAGGCGAAGCTGCCGCTGGCCTGTCATGCTAATCTTGTGGCGGAATGGGGAGGGGTTGCTGCAAGGGAAGGGAGTCGGAGAGGAGGACTAAGAGAGTCAGGGTATGGGATGGGGTGGGGGAAGCAGACGAGTCCATTATGTGCATCGAAGTGCAACAATGAACCACCCCAAATCACATCCCTGCTTTAATACTCATGCGTCTCTACTGTATGCCGTGAATTATCAGCCCCCTTGAGTTTTGTTTGTATGCTAGTGTGTGTCTGTGCACGCAACATGAATTCATGAATGTCTGCGTATTACTGTACATGTCTGCATTACTCCTTCTTGTCCCCTTTGGCTCTCTTCAAAAGATGAAAAAAAATGCTCTACATTATGTCAAGCATGCAAATTTAATTGAATTAATGACATGAGTCCAAGCCTCTACTGTACTTGAAGGCTCCTTGTCCTTTTTTTTTCTTTCCTCCTCCTCCTACTGTAGAACTGGAATGAGGAACCTAGTGTTTCAGTGTCCAACCATAACATTAGAGTCATTAACCCCTATTCCCCTCTCCCATGCTCTGGGGTATAGAACAACTCTTCTAGGCCTCTGGGTAAACCCCTCACTCTCTGTACAGGCCTTCGTCTAAGGCCATTTAAATCCCCCTACCTCCATATTTTCACCACATAACACTGGCTTTGTTGCGGTAATTCTCTCAGCCTCAGTGTAGTGCTTTTGACTTCCTCCATAGGTATCTGGTATTTGTCCATTTATCCATCTCTCATAAGCCTTAAACTCAGCCTTAACTGTACTTCTGTTTCAGCTTTGAGAATTTTTAGATCAGGATTTTTTTTAAAATTGTATTCTGAGTCAGTGGTGTGGTCTGGGATGTTATTTAACCCTGGGTTTGGTTTCCGTCCAGGAGATGGTTTAGACAACAGCGTCGCATCGCCTGGCACAGGGGATGACGATGATCCAGACAAAGATAAGAAGAGGCAGAAAAAGCGTGGCATTTTCCCCAAGGTGGCCACTAACATCATGAGGGCGTGGCTGTTCCAACATCTCACGGTAAGCACAGCCCTTACTTTTTGGAGATACACATGTATGAAAATAACCCAAGTAGAGACACACACAGTCAAAAAAGCATGCACAGGCACACACACAGCTGTCACATAGTCGTTACTGAGGGAGTGAGCGACGGCAGGGTTGTGATGCTCACCTGTCAGCCACCTGTCAAAGGGACACAGTGACCAGGTCAATCTAATCACGTTGGACTGTTTACTCTGCTCAGCACAGCAAGAGGGAGACAGCCCAACATTCCATGACATTTACTGCAATATGAGATTCGCTGTTTGTTTGGTCTGATGTTTTTCTGGAGCAGATTAAGACAAAGAGTGGTAGGTAATAGAAACTGATTGTGCCTTTAAAGCTGTGTAAAGACTTAGGTTGAGTAAACTGATTTTTGAAACTTCTATGCCTGATAACTTGAAGTCAAACATATTTTTGTTATTTTTACAGTGACTCCTGTATAGGTGTATACAAGGTTATGGGCGCAGAATTGTAGGCCTACAGCCATGCCATGTCTTTCAACTTGCAGTTCTTTCCTTGGAAATAGCGTAGATTTAATCTATTCACCTCTTGATCAGTTTCACATTTCTAAATCCGGATGACTTGGTGATATGCTAGCTCAAGTTTGGGATATATTAGCATGCACCATCTCAAGGTTGAGATGGTGCATGCTAATATATTTCTCCTCCATAGCTGAGAGGAAATTGTTTGCCAGACAGCTCAGTCAGAAAGCGTCTTTCAGTTCACTAAGCACAGTGATGCTACATGGCTTGGACTGAATATTCAGATGCCACAGTAATTCAAACATACTCGGTAAAAAAATGAAATAATCTTTGCTTAGCTTTTTTTCTCTATGTGTCAGTCTGCTTTTCTGTCTGTCTGTCTGTGTGTGTCAAGTATAAGGGGGAGGAGCACATGTCCCCACACCCTCATCTAATGTCAGGACATTATCAGAACATCAGGCTGTATTGATTTTGCAATGCAGGTCAGATTTCAGGAGGAGGTGGCCATGCCAGGACACATAAGCTGCTCTCTGAGCACGTGGCTCCCTGTCCCAGAGGTGGAGGAAAAATGTGGGGGGAAGGGAGAAGTAAAAGAAGAGAGAAAGTAAAGATTTAGTTTAGAGCTTCAGTCGTATGGATCATCCACACATTTAAGAGGGTCAGGTGCTCCCTGTGCACCCTGTACCCCTCCCCACCCCACACCCAACTAACAGTGCCCATTCCCTGTCCAAAGCCCCTGTACCCTGATTATCTAACCAAAAGCCCAAGTAATGAGTGGCCAGCAAATACAGTCTAATTGAAAGGGCTGTAAATCCATTACATATTGGTCAGGGATAATCAGGAGTGCTTTAATCACTTTTATCTATTCAGGAGCAGTGAAGCTGCAACAGCAAAGCCAGGAGCCTCACAGGCCTTAGCGGCTCCACCATGCCAGTCTGCATGCTTATTATTCTCATCATTATCAAAATGACTTCACAGCTGTTCACAGCTCCATCGCTCCCTGACTGGAGACCTCTCACCAAAACGTACAAACCAAGCTTCATTCAGAGGCTGAGGATGGGAGGGAGGAAAAAAAAACATTTTTCAATTATTTGAGAGCAATTCTTTTTCTGGAGTAGAATGCCTTCTTTTTTGTATGAAGGGGACCCAAAAAAAGGCAAAATGTTTTATTTAAGTGGAATTTACTGTACATTTGTATTCACATGCACATAAACACACCTTATGTGAGTTTAAACTAGAAATGTCCTAATTATTTGGCATCTTTCCTAGTGAAAGCCTCACACAGCTTCAGCACTCCCCTCTGCAAAAGCTGCAGAGAGAGAGACAAAATGACACACACAAACGTTTGGAAGAGTCACCAACAATTTTCTTTAGAATTGTTTTAAAATTGAATTGAAAGAGTGGAAAGGAAAGGCGGAGGGGAAGCCCAGTGTTGGGCACAGGTGCATTTTTCCGAGAGCTGGTTAATTCAGACAGAGAGGCGCTTTCAAGGCCCTCTTTTTCTCTGACCCTCTCCTTTATCAAATCCCCTGCTTGTAGATGTTCTCTCCAATCTTTACTTGTTTCTTTTGTGTAAAGACCCTGGCCAGTCTTGTACAAATAATAATCCCTCCCTTTTAACCTGCCTTCATTTCTCTACTGAGGAAGAGGACTAATTGAATTATCCCCCTTCTCTTCTCACCATCCAATTCTCCCACCCATAAACTCTCTCACTCTCTCTCTCTCTCGCTCTCTCACACATACACACACACACACTCACACGCCCATTAGCCATTCTCCTTTCTTTTAATTTGTTAAGCAAATGTATTTGCCATTGCTGGATGCGTTTGTGCAAGGGTGAATTCTTGGGGACTTTGGCCCCTGAATGGCCTACAGCGGCATTCTGCCATTCACGCATTCATTAACTGAGTGGTGAGGAGTGAAAGGAGCGGCCTTGTATTTTCTCTAACTGCAGGGCCAGCATGGAGCTCCTCTTCCATGAGCCACAGGGGTCTCTCTACATATGTTCTCAACATCCAGCCATTGTCACATCTTCTGAAAAGCTCAAAAGGATAGGACCCCCCTTCAGACACAGAAAAACAACACAGGCCAATAGTAACAACTGTTGGCTTTTGGATTCAGTATAACAAAATTGCCCTCTCCCTCTGCCCTCCCACCCTCCCTTGCCTCACTCTGACCTCACACTCTCTTGAGAGAAATAGCAGGATGGTTTTCTTCAGGACAGTCACATGAGTAAGTAATTTCAACTCATATTTATCTTAAATCCTACTATGCCAGAATTCCACCTGCGGGCAAGATATGGTTTTCGGTGCCATAAACATCTCACAAAATATGCAAAGATTTCACAGTTACTCTATGGACAGGCTGTGATAACCCTGACCTCTTTTATGTTAAGGCCATATGTACATGCACTGGAGAGCATGTGATCTGGCAGCCTTAAATGCCCCCTATGTAATTGGCAAACGGCTGGACGGATCAGCTGGTGTTAGCTGGCAGAAGAGGGTCAGACTGTCTCTCCACTCCCTCCTTCAATCCTACCACCCACTCCTTCTCTCTCTCTCTAATACCCCCTCCCTCTCCATGAGTTTCTGGATGTCTTCCAGCCACATTAGTGGAAGGGAAATCCCAGAGTGTTGGTATAAGCTTTTCAATACTACAGGGAGATTATGTTATCAGAAAGGTAAACTTCACTGTTAGGGGTAAAATTGTCTACTACACTTCAAAAGCATGGACTACAGAATTTAGGAGAGGAAGTGAGAGATGGATAGGTAGATAGGGGCAATGAAAGATAGCAGAAAAGAAATGATGAGGGGGCAGGACGAAGGAGAGGAGAGATGAGGTGATGGGATTTTTTTCTTAAAGAGGTGATGCCCTTTTGTTTGGCAAAAGCAAACTCTAAAATCTACAATTAGCCCCTTGGCGCCCCTGGCCTTCCTTCCCTCTCACCCCCTGCTAGCCCCCTGCTAGCCCTTACTCACCCCTGTAAAGACAAGGGTCGGCCTCGCAATGAAAACAGGAAGCACTCAGATACAAAGATACTACTCTGGGCTCCGGCCTTGTCTTTTGACTAGTGTAAACCCTCAAACACCTATGAAAATAAATAGGGGACCTCAGGAGCAAACCAGGCCAGTTGAGATTTAACACACGCGTGTGTGTGAGCTAAAAGGAGGGAGGGAGAGATTGAGTGAGAGAGGGAGAGTGGTCACTCAGATAAGTAAGTAGGTAGCCCTCTCAAGCATCAAGCATCTCAGGTTTTGTGCTGGGCCACCCTTTGGCTTGGATGTTTGGGGAAATGCTGTTAAGCTGCTAAGCCAGGTGTATTGGTCCCCTGGGCTCCTTGAAAGGGAAGTGATATATCCCTTGGTCATTTGGAAAGTCTTTGGACTGTGAACAGTAGAACTGTGTGTTCAGATGAGAAATGCTAATGTATGATTGATGGTATTTAAATATAGTTATTAGTACAATACATCATTGTCTTCCATCCTACTAAGTGTAACACCAATGTATTGACTGATAAACAGTTTTTTGTTGGGTTTTTTTTTTTGCCTGAATTATGCGCTCTTCTTTTTTTACCTGGAATGCCGCTCATAGCAGAGCTCAGAAGATGCCGTCATGGCCATTTGAAACCCTGTTAATACAGGTTTTATCCAGGCTGAGGGCACATCACAAACTTTGTGAGGAGATGAGTGCATTGTGCTGCAAACATCATTAGATATACTAGTGACAGTGGATGCCCCCCCCCAAAGCCACTCCCAATCCAAGCCCAGCATAGCATTAGTCTCCATGACAACAGGGTGTCATCGTCAGGTCGAGCCCTCCTATGGGAGCTGCTCCCTCGGCCGCCCTTTATAGACGCACATAAAAGAGCCAGCTAGGGTCATTCACAAGACATGGGCACAGGCAAGGCCGAACCGTGACAACGGATGTTTGTCCCATACGAAAAACAAGTGTGCAAGTCCATCCCTTGGAGAGAGAGGGCATGTTGTTTGTGTAGACTAAACAGTCCGCCCTGTAGTATCCCCAGTTTTGTTTAAGCTCCTCTAGTCCTTCTAATCCTTGTGTGTTGTTCCAGTACAAGCAGCATTTAACTGGTGGAGACACACATCTGCAAACAGTTTGAAGTACCAAGCCCTTACTCCTTTTACACTGAAATGCTGAGAGCTGTTTATTACATATTTGTTGCTGCCGACTTTATGTTTCCAGTATACATGGCACAATACTTTAAAAAATGTATTTATGCTTAGTTCACTTACTTGTCATCTAGCATAATTGCATAGTTGATTTGTTTGGATTTTACATGGATTTGTGTTTTGAAATAGTGTTTAAATAAAAATAAAAAAACTTTTTAAAAGTCAGAAATGTTACAAAGAAGTTACTTTCGTCTATTTTTCACTGATGCACTTTCAAAATCTGTTTGCTTTTCGCCCCCTTATGTTGTTGTGTGAGTTTCGATCAGACGTTGGACACAAAGGAGAAGCTGGGAGGGGGTTTAGGGGTAAGAGCAAGGGTGAGGAGGGGGTAAAGAGGGGGCTCCTAAGGGTCACAGAGGTGAAAGCCTGGAGGAGGCCCACACACTAATCTGTCATGTGCTCGTTTGCCTCGGAGCCCAAAAGTCAGCTCTCCAGTCACCCGTAGCAACCCAGGCGACAGTTTGGTTCAGTGCCACTGCCCAAATGTGTGACGATCAGTGGGCGACGCAGGAAAAAGAGTCATCACATTACTTTTGTGACAATACCTATTGCTTTATGTGTGTGCTTGCAAAACAGACGTTAGTGACAACATGACAGGATAGTTTGGTGATGTTAAGCAAAGGACTCATTGAAAGTCACTGATAATGACTGTGGAGGAGATCTTTGTGGGGGGGGTTGAGGTTTGGTGTCTAGCTATTGTCTAGATACCGTGTTATGTTGGCTTCTCAGCCACCCGGGTAAACAGACACAAGCCACCTCAGTCTGCCATCTGTACTTCAACAGCGGGGCCACCACAGCATGGAAAAACCTCACAGGGAAAGACACTCAAATGGAAACACTCTTTATAGTGAAATCATACTCAAAACAGTCTTAATTTTACACAAGAGTTTCCCTTTTCCTTGTCAGTACAAATTAACAAATTGCTCCTACATGTCAACAAGATGCTTTTTTTTATAGAAGGAGAGTGCAGAGAATGTAAGGGAACTAAAGTTTAGAAAGGGGGTCTAGTAAATTCCTGTTTTCACAGGTTGTATAATTATATGACGGGCTGCATCAACTTTGCCATGTTATTGCGGAGCTGATTTGTGGTAATTCGCAAGTGTTAGTGTGCCACGGCTCTATGACGGACACAAGCCTTGTTTACAGTGTGCTTTGTCATAGTTGGTAGCTGTTCCGGAGGTTTAGTCCAGAATTAGAAATGTAATAAGCCCTAATTCGTTTTATGCTCCAATGTCAGACCTTTACACTTTGCCCCCTAATGCAGATCTGTTATAGTTCCACTTCAAAGCCAACTAACCCCACGTGGAATCCCATGACATATAAAGCATGGCACATTAACCTTGCATACACTATGCAATGTGTGTGTGCTTGTGAAAAGAGGAGGTATGTTTGCAGTTTTATTTTTAACTTAGCATTCCCAAAGGCTTGCCTATCCTCAAAATGAGTATCATGATATTGTGCACTTGGAACCATAGGGATACCTGTATATACCCACCAATTCTCCCCTCTCTACCTCTTCCTTTTCCCTCCCTCCCCGTTAATTTTCCTTCCTGCTGTTTGCATCCTAATGCAGGTTGTTTAATGAAGTAGCAGAAATGAGTGCTTTCGCAAAGGGACTGTTTACGACACGTTCCCACTGCATGGAGGTGATTAAGCTGAGTGAAACTCCACAGTGTTTGCCACAACATATCCTCCAGTAAGACAACAACAACAAAAAAAAAAAAAGCAAAAGAGGAGAGTGTTCCTTGAAATGTGATGCAATGTGCATTTCTTTAAATTTGGTTTTTCTGTGGGGGTGTTCTCATGGAAGACCAGAAGCGCAGCATGAGTTTGACTTGCTCCTGCAGAGTAGACTGCACATTCCCTGACCGCAGCAGAATACAAACCGAGCTAGGCCTGTGGAGGGCAGTGGGATTTATAAACTCACAGCTCTGAACAGTGAGAGACTCTTCCAAGATCACACATGCACAAAGCTGAGGAGA
Source organism: Xiphias gladius (assembly GCF_016859285.1). Lineage (NCBI taxonomy): Eukaryota > Metazoa > Chordata > Actinopteri > Istiophoriformes > Xiphiidae > Xiphias > Xiphias gladius. The sequence continues at coordinate 16,865,523 of NC_053409.1, forward strand.
CTTTTTCTAAGGCCCTACGCTCCACTGAGAATAGGCCCCAGCTCAGAAGCATTTCCCTGCCTTCAGCACAGCAGCGCAATCCACTGCTGTAGTCATAACACTGATCCATTGGCTAGGGCCTGGCTGAGCTGACTCCATGGGAAACAGGGATGAATTACGTCATGTGTAATAAGGGACTCCGCAAGGTAGACTGTGATAGCATATATGCCCCTGGTGAAAAACCAGGGTAATTAAGATGGTGGTAGCTGATTCTGTGCCGTTTTCCCTTTTCTACACTTTTGGGGTTATCTTTCTCATAACAACATGTATAAGAGGATTTTGGTTTCACATCTTAGAACTAGTTTCCTTAAATTACCCCTTACCCTTCCAGGGGTACCGCCCTGCAGGCTAGCTTCATCCCCCCACGGTTGATTGCAGGGTTGTGGCAAGAGCTGCTAGAACGGTGGTTCCTGCATGCTGGGGACCATGGAGGCCAATGAGATTCTGCTGCAGGCCTCTAAGCTGCCCCAACATTGCTTTAATATTCATATCACACCAAGAGAAGAAAATGCAAAAGGGAAGAGCAGCAGCACAAGCGTGGAAACGGCAAACCAGGCTAAAGAAGGGAAGGAGGCAAGGAAAGAGAAAAGGTTTAGGGATGGAGGCATTGAGTAGAAATCAGAAACAGACCTTTTGTTTCACTGTTTGGTTTGTCATGGGACTCTGGCTGCATCAAATCCCACTCCTGACATTTTGTGTGATTTTTCTCCCCTGCCTTCCTACTCTTCTCAAATGCAAGCTTTTGTTTTGCCCAGCACTCAGTCCAGGGACAGGCAGTGGGATTCCTGCACAGTGGGGTCCTTATAACTGGGAGCCATGTCTCTTGTTCTCACCTCTTCCCCCCGCTTCCTCCACCTTTTCATTTTTCCCCCGTTGATATCCTCTCTTTCCCTCTCTGAACATATGGACTGGTTTTTAAGAGAGAGCCCAGTCCACATCAAAGACTGAGGCTGAGCAGGTCAATTTGTTACTGCTTTCCCTGACTCTTCCCCCTCTACTAGCCTGAGTGGAACCTCCCCGCACTGCAGCCAGTTACACAGAATGCTCCATTGCTCAAGCAGCTCTGCCTAGCATATATATTGAGCCATTTGTTGTTAGGGTCTGTTCTCCAGATAGAGCAGACCTGGTTCACTTCAAACCTCTGAATTTCTCTGCAGCCACATGTTCCAAAGATCATGTAAGGTTATACATATGAGCATGTGTTATAGATAGCAACCCCTGTATCAAAAAATAGCTGTACCACACGCTGATAAGATAAAGCAGATGGATAGAGGAAGAAGAGAACCAAAGAGAAAAAAATCAAATAAAAGTTAAAAAAAAAAATCCAAAGCAATCCAAATCTAAGCAGAGCAGGCCTTGGCTCCAGATGTGAATCTCTCTGAATATTGATCGTGGGGAAAGCCAGTCCCCCATATCCCCAGGGCTGCAGCGACTGACACACAAAGCACCTCTCTAAAGCCCATAAACCAGCTTGTACAATTATTTAGATAAAGAGGGCGACAACAGCAGTGTATGCCTCCCAACCCAGAACCTCCTCCTTGGCTCTCATCCTCATACTGCTACTCCTGCTCCTCCTTTTTCCTCTTTTTCATCCAGCATGAAGACGAAGAAATGAAAAAGGGGGGCAAATGTGTAATTAGCCACACGTTTCTGAATCCTCCTTAATGTTCATTACTGAAACCAGGGGCAATTACTAGTTCAAAGGGGTTTAGGGCACCCGCAGCCCGCATAATCAGTTGCAAATTAAGCACTGCTCATTTGTCACAGCGCAGCACGCATGCTTGTATGTGCACACAGAAACACGCGTGCATGCATGCTGTCAGAGTTGAGTCATAGACAGGCTGACAGGCATCAATTTCCATACAGGCACAAATCTCAGCCACCCCAAGGCACTGGGTTAGGTCGCCCAATCCTCTTATGTTCTGATGCTTCTTTTTCACTAGAGAAAAGCAAACACCTTTGCCTTAGCTTGCTCGACATTACACTGCATCCTACTTGCATTCATCCTCTTATAGGTGTCCTGTTTGCACTTACAATCCCCACCACCACCTGTCCCGTCCTGTCTCCATTTTACGGCTTTTTCTTTTTAAACCTCTATCTTCCTCTGTGTCTGTCTCACCCCACCTGGCTGTGTCTCTGCAAAACGTGACAGTGTGTGTGTCATGTCTGTCCCCGGAGGTGTATCTCGGTTACCTCTGGGGCCGGGTCACAACGGCTAATCCTGTCTTCAGGTGCCTGTTAAGACACTGAGAGGAGAGCTCGCAGACCCGGAGGTGAGCTCCTGTTACAGGACTCCCTGAGCAGGGGAGTCCTGTTGCAGGACTCCCCTGCTCAGGGGTGTACATTGCAACACACACACACACACACACACACACACACACACACACACACGCATATTAACGTGCACACATGTCCTGGCAGATGTGCAAGAATAATTGCAAATGCATGCAAACACCTATACATGCAATCTGGTATACACAAACCAAAGTTTTCACACACAGATACTCTAACGAACACTGTCACTCCAACACATTGAGCCTGCTTATCTATCCCAGGTGGCTCAGCCTTCATCTCGTTCCTCCCTTGTTCTTCTTTATCTGTATACTGTACTACTTCTCTTCTAGTCTTTCTCTTTCTTCTCTCATTCCCAGATCAGTCAGACTCCTGTTCACATTAGGATTCCCTGATATGATCTCCATGAAGACTTGGTCTGGTAGCCATGCGTTGCCTGTCCTGCTCGGCACCCTCATTGTTTAAGTTGCTCTCACATGGAGAAACAGTCAGGTCTCCAGTGAATTGAATGGAGCCCTATCATGTGTGGCTCTGCCTCAGCGTAGTGGGAGAGGGAACTCATTTTTCACTGGGGGAATGACATCCATCTCAGCAGCCAAACACTGGCTGTTTCATTAAGTAGCCCATCCAGGCAGACAGATGTGTTCACCACACAGCCATGTTTGCCTATGCAAGAGCGTGTATTAACCCACAATCCTTTGGGGGAGATTAATAGGCTACCAGCCCCTTTCCATTGATTATCTCCATGCCATTTTCCCCTCCTTTGCTTGGCTAGATATTAAAAACTAATGAAGCCTATTGGAAATGGGAACTGCGAGGCTCTTCACGGATCATTTTAGGTTATTTGGACTCAAACAGAGAGGGATCTCTTTAAGGCACAGTTTGAATCGAATTAAGAAAATAAATGTGGAGAGCTGTTTTGACGAAACAGGAAAAAAGAGGAGAGGGTGTGACTGTAAAAAAGATGTGTGTTTAAGAAAAGACAACTCTGCTCTGACACATGGAGCAGAGACACGGCAGATGTTAGCAATTCCAGACCATAGCAAAGCATTCCTAGTGTTGGAACCACGTCCTAATTGCCATAATGGAGGTGGTAAGCACTGACAGTAATGGAGTCATGGGGATCCATCCCCAGCAACCTGAATTAGGGGCCACTTGGCAGATCCACTTCAAGATGGCCTGTGTTGTTTTTTTTTTTTTTTTTTTTGTCAAGATACCCTTGTTTTCACTATTCTGTGAACTTTTTAAATCTTGCTTTTTCTGAGGCTTGTTCTGTAGTGCGATCAACTCTCACCCTTGCCACGGTGTTAGAAGTAGGGGGCTCTGCAGTGTGTAGGGAGAGGGTGGTATGGGGATGAGGGATTGAGAGATAGATGGGTCGGAGAGACCTGGGCAGTGAGCGAGCAAAGAGTTAAAAGCGTCGATGTGATGGGCTCACCTCTGCACCAGGCTTGGTGAAAGGCGGCGGGGTGCTGTCAGAGAAAATGACTTCCTGAGACATTACCATCAATCACCAGACAGGTCAGGCCCCCCAATCCCGCCATCAGGATGGAGGAGAGGAGAGGAGAGGGGGATGGGGATGGAGGATTAGACTAGAGGGGACAAAAACAGAGAGGAAGACTCGGTTAAGGCTTGTTGGGGAACAGACTATTAACTATCTCTTTCTCTCACTATCTGACTGTTTTATGTCTTTCCCTTCCTCTGCCTATCTTTCTCTCTGTGTCTTTCTCTCTTTCTATTTTCTGGTCCTCCATAAAACGGCTGCCCAGGCATTCAGGAACGGCCCCTGCTGGTCAGAGTCCTCTCCTTGGCTCAATTGCATCATTAATTATTCCGAAGGCAGTGGGCTAGAAGCAAATCTAAAGAGAGGAAGAGAAATAGAGAGGGAGCAAGAGTTAGATGGGAGACGGGGGACAGCTGTCTAACACCCCCAGTTGGTCTTGCTCTCACCCTCTTTTTCTCTGTCTCCTTCTCTTTCTGTAAATGAAGGATGGGAGAGGGGAGGGGCTTGGGTTACCTCAGTGAGCGGTTGTGTTACATTCCTGAGAAAGGAAGGGGTAGGGGGGTAGTTCAACGAGTTGTTGAAAAGAACACAGACGCTTGTCAACAGCCTCCGAGCCGAGGAGCCATCATGCCTTGCTTTAGGCCCAGAGGTCAATGACCTTGTGTTGTTCCCAGATAGAGAGAGGTAGAGGGAAACAGTGAGAGGGAGAGAGAGAGACAGAGAGAGAACCACCAAAAGCTACAACAAATCCACCATACGGTACGTGTCACTACATGTCCGTGGCAGAGGTCATTAAAAAGCCTCAAAAATCTCCAAATTGTTCTCTTTCTGTCTTCCCCCATAAAACATTGTACATGAGTATTGGCTTGGTGTCTGTGGATTAGCACTCGCCAAGCAGGCGTTGAGTAAAAGGAAGAGGAGAGGCACGCGGGGAGACACAGAGGAAACGGCAAGCGCTGGCAGTCAAGGCAAAATGGCCCATTAGATTTAAGGAGTAAAAGTTCATCAGCTTTATTAATGGGAAGGTATATAAATGAAGTATGAATTACCTGACTTTTATGGAGTGGCGAGAGTGAAACTGGAGTGTCTTATGATATAATGTTTTAGTGAGCTGCTCTGAGCGCTCTGATGAGCAGGCTGCAGAGAGGAGGAGGAGAAAAAGAGTTGAGAGAGAGAGAGACAGAAAGAGACTGAAGTGTGCTGGGGTCCCCTGAGTCCAGCGGCTGGAAGGTTGCCTGATTGTTGCTAACATGCGTAGCTGATCGGGTTAGCTTGGAGACAGGGACGTTTGTAGCTTCCAGGCTTATTCTTTGCGTGTCATTAACTAGCATAGTAAAAATTGTCAGCACAGAAGAAAAAAGGTCAGCCACATTTCTGATTTTGTCGCTCTTCTACACATGCAAACACAAGTATGCAGCTACAGCCAAACATGCTTGCAGTTGCACATGCACAAGCACGTTTATAAACACGCATGCATGCACACATACAGTATACGCAAGCACAAGGACACACACACACACACACATCCACACACACCAGTGCGCAGACAGACAGACACACACAGACACACACACACAGACACACACACACACACACACACACACACACACACACATGCTCCCCACCATCCTGTAATAAGCGGTAAGCTGAGCTAGCTGATGGTCATCCTCCCATGGGGCTGCTGGGTGGCTGCCAACTTCCTGCCTGCTTTGTCAGTGGATAAAGCCCCTAACAAACGAGAGGGCTGTAGCTAGGCAGGCCAGCCAGGTCAAAGGTCACCTCGGCCCTCAGGCAGGATTGCGCCTAAGAGTACTACAAGGAGAGAGAGGGAGAGGATATAAAAATGCACTTAAACATTGGTTGCTATTAAACAGGACTAAAAGCTAAATCCCTGCCTTACCTCTTCTCTTCTCTTCTCTTCTCTTCTCTTCTCTTCTCTTCTCTTCTCTTCTCTTCTCTTCTCTTCTCTTCTCTTCTCTTCTCTTCTCTTCTCCTGTCTACTTTACTCTACTCTACTCTACTCTTTTTTTTTTCTTTGGCAGCGCTTCATAAAGGCATTTTAACTCCCATCACATGTCGACTCTCCTTTGAGGAACATTAAGAAAGTGAAAGACCCTGAGGGCATTTGTCAGTCCACACAGTCCCATGCAGCCAGCTGCCCCTGGGTGTTGAGCAATGACAGGAGATATCTCCTTGACTCATACACCCCTAGATGAAAGGAGAGCTCAGAAGATGTGCATATCTGAAAGGCAAAAATGGTCTTCAGTAAAAGAGAACAGACACAACAGGTAGGGACGGGGTGGTGAATGATCAGGGCTTGGCTGGCTTTGTTCCATGGAAGTACTTGTGATCTTACATGAATGCACCTATGGTTACCATCAGCTATGCTCCTCTGTCTCACTGACGGGGACATGATCTGAAGTGTCTCTCTGTCATGGGCCTAAGAGCATCTCTCACTGGCAGGGGATAGAGAAAATGGGAGACAGTGAAGGAGAGGAGAGAAAATCTTTCTTTCCACCCCAGCTGTCCATTCAGAGGGAGAGAAAATTTGACATGGTTGACTTGAACACATTTAGCATCATTAGCAAACAGGAAGTGTCCCCTGCAGCTGTTTTTCGGCGGGGGAGGGGGTGTTCCTGCCTGCACTGTAATGGACAAATGTTACCCAACATGTTTGCCTTTGATTTTTGACCTGAAAACAAAAATTGACATTACAAATGTCCTATGATATCTTCCAAATTGGCTTGACATTCCATAGCTGGCCCCAGGGGTTTCTTGTTTGTCCTCTGTAAGTGGTTGTGCTCTTGTTGTTGTGTCCTGAGGCTCACTATTAGAACGTACTGGCCTTTCTCTCTGGAGAATGTGGAGTCTTAAAGATACAGAGGGAGAGACTAGAAAGGGAGAGGGAGAGCGCTAAAAGAGGTCTTGGTTGTGTATTTGAATACTTATGCTCATTAAGTTAATGCACAATGAAAGGGAGAACCTTCAAGTGGAAACTCTCAGAAGCTTTTATTTGAAGAGCGAACAAACCCCATTTTTCTCTCACTCAGTCAGTCCATCTCTCCACAAATTAATCTGTTACTATTTCAATTGAAGATCAGCCCCACTTTACTTTGACTTAGGAAGTTAAACAAAGTCTAAAGAACACAATAGAGAGAGGGGATAAACTTAAAGAGACCCTGTATGTTAATATTAAGTCCTTTTCCCAACAGACTCTATCAACGGGCTGTAGGTTGTAAGTGCTTTACTGTCTTCTCACTGGTCCCCCAGCAATTCTTGAGAGAGGCTTGTAAGCTTCGGTATACCTCAGTGGTGTCTAATAACCTAGAGCTATTTGATGTAGAACATTTGTAATTATTTTAGTATATATGAAGCCGCATTTGTCATTTGTGTTGGCCAATTCATTTTTTCATTACAGAATCAGAAATGAATTTTTCCCCTATTGGAAATAGTGGGAACTAGAAAAAGGTATAAAACGTTTGTGTGTGTGTGTGTGTGTGTGTGTGTGTGTGTGTGTGTGTGTGTGTGTGTGTGTGTGTGTGTGTGTGTGTGTGTGTGTGTAGAACGATTTGGTGGAGTCCTTTGTATTCCACCCTGAATACCCACCCTACTAGAGGTTGTCTTAGGCCAGGTCTCTTAGTTAGTCAGTTTAGAAAATCATTACCTTTTTACAGTGTGTACATACATCATTAAACCAGTGCTGAAGTTTATTCAGAGGCTTAGTTCATTCACTACACTTAAACTATAGCTTGTGCTCTCAATGACATTATGACTGGCAACAGTGATAAGTCTTCTGCTTTGACAAGCCCACCAGGCCTCTAATGATCTGCTTATAGGCCCTGAAGATCCCTTGCAAAGGCACGACACCAATTACCTCACACTCCCAGCACGCAACATCATAGAGAATAAAAGAACAGGAGATTCATTTTCAGAGAATTATAAACAAAAATATACCACAATTTGAAATTTTAAACGTATTGAAAATTAATAGGAACAAAACCCTTTGTAGGAGGATAATCCTTTGGCTCAGCTGTAGTCATTGCCACAAGATGTTTTAAAGATTACTTGAGAGCAAGTAGTGAGTGTGGCTGTGTGTTGACATCAGGCAAGCTGGAGAGCAGAGCAGAACAGAGCTGGGTGCCCCTGAGCAGGCAGTTACCACAACAAAGCCAAAAGACTGGTCTGAAAAACCAGGCCAAATTCCTGCCCTCTAGGACCTGGCTTAAAGCTTGAGCAGAAACTTTGAAAGAGGGGGACGCGAGGAGATGAGAAGAGAGGAGAAGAGAAGAGGTGGAGTGAAAAGGATATGAGACGAGGCCAGACGGGTTAGCGTGTAGCGAGAAAGGGATAGCTTCTGGGGTCTGTGGAATACGGCGGGAGAAGGATAGATCGACAGAAATGAGAGAGAGGGAGAGGGAGAGACTGAGAGGAGACCAGGCCCCTGCTGTAAGGATGGGATCATATTCCTTCTCTTGAAAGCGGAGGGGTAGCCGTGTGGTGGAAAAAGAAGCCATGAACTCGATCTGACGATTAAATAGGCACATCTCTATGGCTGCAGGCCACAAATAAGACCAGGTCCACAACACAGCACACACACACACAAACAGTTTGTGTATATAACTGTCGGCAAACACAAAAGATCTATTTGGTTGAGCTCAGTTGATCCTTGTTTGGGAGTCTTGCAGATTTCTACGTAGATAATGAACACAGATTTTCCAGTTTTCTTTTCTTTATTGGATGAAAATTATATCTTTTCATCATCATTTCATTATCATGATATCATTTGGAAATGTTCCCTAAAAACATTGCTCTCTTTTCGTTGGTCGATTCTCCTAGTCCGGAGGTGCATTGGGATTGTGTGGGAGTGATTGCTATTTAGCCTCGTGGAGCTTGGTACAATCAGATTCCTATATCTCGCATATCCTCCAGGGCTTCTTCCTCACCCTCTCCCTCAATTCATTCCTCCCTCCTTCTGACTCCCCTCACCCACTTTACTGTTACTGTTGCTTGGCAGGCGAGCAGGGCAGTTATGCTGTAGAGCTTCTCTACAACCTTGCACCATCTCCAATGAACATAAATTAATGGTGTAGAGCAAACAGGCTGCTGGCTGGGGTCCAGGAGCTGGCTTCAGGAGCCTAGCCAACGATTGTTGTTGGGGGGGGCCGTGGCAGCAACAGCAGTAGTAGTACTGATGCACTGCCAACCAACCAAGCAGCCAGCCAGCCAGCCAGCCAGCCAGCCAGCCAGCCAGCCAGTCAGAGAGGCAGACAGACTAGGGGCCCTTTTGCTCTATAATAGATGCCGCGGGCCTCACCAGTCCGCCTTGCATTTGCAATCATCACTGTTTTACTGTCAGAGGGCAGTCCACTGAGAGCCCTTATAGTTATTGTGGAAGCTCTGGAGTCTGGAGTGAGAGAGTAGTGGTATGTTCTGAATGCACATCGTGTGAAGTGTAGATATGGATGTACTTTCATTTGCTCTTATCAGAGGTTGGCATGCAGTGCGTGCGGTTTGTAGGTTGTCATCATGTGTGTTCTGTTTTTAAGTTGGCTGTGTCTGTGTTTGTGCTGTTGAGAGAGAGAGAGAAAGGCAGGGCAGCAGGGTTGAGTCATTGAGTCATGTGGCATTCTTGCCTGTTTTCAGACTGTTCTCAGGAAGCAGTGTAGTTCCCAGTAAAGTAAAACAAACACCCAAAAAACTCTCTACTGCCTCCCACCTCCACCCGCCCAAAAACACACAAAGAGAGCGAGTGAGAGAGAGGGATGGAAAGAAAGAGAGAGCAGTGGAGATAGACATAAAGTTGAGCATAGAGATAAAAAATGCAGATTGATATGAAGATAGTAATGGAAAGAGAATGACGTTTCATTGCCAAAGAAATATGAAGCTCTTCTTTTTTTTAATTGTCAATTGTCAATCTATGTGATGTTTACAGACATAAGTAATTAACTGTATCCCTTTAAATCACATAATCTGTTGGAAAACTGCAGCTAAAAAGCCAGATAGTGCTCTGTGCATAGTAAACACTCATGATGGATTCAAAAACTCTAACTGGATTTATTTGTCATATCTATTTGATCTCCCAGTAATGCCGATATGCATTCAATCTCATTGTCATTTGTCAAAGAAGCCAATTGTAACATTAATAACAATGGCAACTTGATATTTAAAATGTGCCAATCTTACCCAAGCTCAATGCAGAATCCATATTAAAATGTCATTCCTACATTTGATTGCATTTATTTCTGACAGTGAATATTATTATCACCCTCCAGTCACTTTGATTAAAAACAAACAAGATTCCAATCAATGTGAGGAAGGCATATATGAAAGGAAATACCGGGATACAATATTGCTGTAAAACTAGACCCAAACTTACAATAAAGCCCATCGAATGCTGCCAACACATGAAAGCATCGCTATGAAAAAATAATTATATAGAATTATGTCTTTTTAGCTATTGTAACTTTCATTAAGTGCAGTACTTAAAATGAATAAACGAACACTTTTACTGTATGAAAAGTATATATGCAGATTATTTGAACATCCTATTCAAGGGACAAAATAGCTGGGGCTGCATCACACCAATCATCATCAGCAAATCCTTTGTGTTGCCATAGCGCTGGGGGTAAACAGCCAATGGCCTGTGATTTCCTGGGAGTCATTAGCATGGAATGGGTTTGCAAGCCACTGCAACCTTGTGACCTGGCTCTATAACTCATGTCACACACTGATGATGTCATTCATCAATGGGGTCCACCAGCGGCTCAGGCAAGGGGCTGGAGGTTCAGTGGGTGGAGGGGAAGGGGCAGAGAGGGAAAATCGGTGGGGGCTGAATGGAACAGCCGGGATAATGATCAGGCTGTGGGATTTGATGATGGCAGCAAATAGGTTTCAGGAGAGTTTGAAACTGATATACAGCAAGCTCGATGTTGAGGGAGTAGACAGGAGTCAGTGTGGTTGAAAGGTGTGTGAAGTAAGAGTGGTCCAGCAGTAGTTGTGGTTATTGTGTATTGTGAAATGCCAAGTTGGGGGGTTAAGGACCATACACAGCAGATGATGGAGCTAGCTCAGCTTGTAAAGTTTAGCAACCACAGGGGCCATTACTTCCAGCACTATCAGAGAGCACAGAGCACATCACACCCTGTAATTTAGCCAGCAGTTGGTTACAAGCACACGCACACACACACACACACAGCTCAGTTCTCAATAACTGGCAGAATCTGATCCACCTGCGTATGCACCTTTGTTTGTGTTCATATGTTTGTGTTGACGTTTGGCTGTGCTTTTTCAGGTCAGGAATTGGACAACATGTGTGCATCAGGACAGTGTATGCTTGTGCCATTAACAGGCTTTAGTATAATTAACAGAGCTGTTTCGATTGGTGACTGGCACTGCACGGACAACAAATTGAAGCTGCTCATTTCTGGCTCTAATTATTTATAGACTGGCTGTTTTACATTTTGCGGTCAATCCGCTTTTAAGGATATTGGCCTTGGTGTCTGTGACTGAACATATTGAGCGGATCCAAAGCTAGTGGGGAAATTATCAATACCATCTTTGATCTTGCTCCGTGTTTGTGTTTCATCCATTAAATAGCCATGTCGTACTGTCTCCTGAGGGTAGAGAAGGATATATCCAGGAAGAAACACATGAGAACAGATTTAGAACTATGACTTCATGTGTTTTGTTTAATATTTATTCACCAATTCATCTTATGTTAACTCTTTTTTTATATCAAATTCTTGTGATGTTCATTGGGTGATTTACCAACATATATTTTTTTTACTAAGGCAATTAACATTAAGAGCTTACTCAGGGGTCTAAATAGCTTATCTCCAATTTCACGGCTCCTGCAGCCTTGTAACCAGTGGGCCCACCATGTTAGCTTATTTCTCATGTCCATGTGTGTGTGTCACCATTGCCACCATACACATGCATTCCCTGTAGCTGAGATTTCAGAGTTCCATGCTTTAAGGAAGGCTGCCACAACGTAAAGTCTGGGTGGCCTGGAGTCGCAGCCATAAAAAGTGTGACTGTGTGTGTGTGTGTGTGTGTGTGTGTGTGTGTGTGTGTTGGGGAGGGGGTCAGCAAGAAAAGCAAGAGAGAGAGAGTTGAGGACGGATGAAGAGAGGATGAGGAAAGGTTATATACAAGCATAGTGTGTGTATGTTCATGCGTGTGTGTTTGTAAATTTGCTTCTCTGTGTGCGTGCTTCTCTGGGCATATGTGCATACAAGTCTTAGGTTGCAGGGGGGGCGATCTAGTCTGACACAATGAGGCAAGCAGTGGGGGAATGAGTAAGGGCTGAGAGGGGTATGAGCAGAACTAAATAGGATTTTTGTTTAGTGTTGTGTCTATGTGGTCAGAGTAAATCTCCTTACTCAGGGGTTTTGTGTGCGAGACGGGCTTTAACATCCCCACTCTCTTTGATGAGACATCTTTCTTGTTTGTTCAAACCATTCATTACGCGGTGGCTGCTGGACGAGCTGTGCCGCTGGCCGATGTATTTATCACCGGGCTAGAGCGCGGGCTCTGGCTGACATTAGGCGATTGATGACCGGGTCTGGGCCCGAGAGGCTGAGGAAGCCCCAATACAATGTAAATGACCCACTCCCTTTTCCAATCAAGACTGCTCGTCTCCCCACACCTCCATAACAGATCTTCCTTAGCTATGTTTCTTTTTGTGTATGTGCCTGTGCATGTGTGTATATGTTTGTGTAGTGTGTTTGTACATAAAAAAAGAGTAGGAGGGAGTTTGTGTACTTTCAAATTTGCGAGCATGGTTTGATCATGACCGAGCTCATAGCCAATGTGAAAACCTTAAGGAAGCCCAGGAGTGTAAGGAGAAGGGAAAAAGAGGTTGCACTTTTATTACATGTTGTTGTCCAGAGCAGACATACACGAGCACACATATACATGGGGATATAGATATGTATATCTGTTCTTGGGACATTATGCACATTGTGCATTTTCTTGTGCATGTTTAGACACACATTCATGTGTGCACGCACATAGACACATACACCCTAACTCATAGAAAATGCTCTGTCTCTGCTAGCCAAGGAAATGTCAGCACCTGGCAATCAAAAAATGTATTTCTATACAAGCATTGTCATCTTTCCTTTGTTAATGACTTTAGCATATTAAAAAGGACAATGTACACAAGTACAAATCAGATCAATCCCTCTCTGCAGCCAAGACTCATTATTTGTCCAATCTCATCCTTGTTTGTTATTAATTGAGCAAATTTCTTGAACCATTGTTTCGTCTCTCCTTTAATTAAAATAGACTACATTTAGACAGCGGTACTACCTGAAAGGTGAAATCCACCTCTCTGCTGATATGAAACCTAACTTACATCAATTATTTCTGCAGTAAATTAGAAAATAGTTCTTGAGCAACTGTTATCATTTCAAGTTAAAATTGAATTCAATTAACACAAGCCAGGGAGACATTACCAGGTCTATGAAATTTGCTTTGTCAATTAGTATGGAGGGGGAAAGGAGGTGAAAAGGAGGGAATAAGTCTTGAGGCTAAAGGTATTTTCTTTGAAGGGGAAGAATGTGCGTTAATGGAGCTTGAAACCACCTGAAAATAGGAGGATTCAAGTGTCGTCTTTTAAAAGGAATTTTTGTGTGGTGATTTGCAGGTGTCATATATATGAATATTTGTATGTGTCTGTGTGCATTTCTGCTTGCACATACTTGTGTATAAGTGTAGCTGTGTGTGCATGCATGCTCTCTGTCTACAGCGTCTGAATGAAACACATAGTGTCTCATTTGTTTTGTTTGCGTGCGCCCCGACTCCTAATCTGGCCCTTAAAGACATCTGTCACCAGCGATCATTGTTGTTTTGTCATGCTTCATAGCAGGCCCAGGGGGAGCAAGGCAGCCCAAGGTCTGCCATTTATATCAGCCCGTGTTCTCTAGATTGGACCTGACACAAATAGTATCATTGCAGCCCCGGTCACAGAATTACATTTTCAGGTAAAAATCTTGGCGAGGCTTTGGAGGAGATTTTACAGCAGTCTGTTCTTTTAGTATTAGTCTGTATTCAGCTGCTCTCTATGAAAGAGCCACCACCAGGATACATGCCAGACATTCAAGGAAAGATAAATGTATTCACTGCAAATCTGCACCCACTCATTCCGTTGCCTAGTATTATAAAAGGATTCTCAGACACCACAGTAGCTGTGTTAGGCCTGCTGCAAAGTCTTGTTTGTCTGTGTTTGTGAGTGTGAGTGTGAGTGTGAGTGTGAGTGTGTGTGTGTGCGTGTGTGTGCGTATATTTTTTCCGTGTGAGCTTCATGTGTTCGGTTTGTACGCTATACAGTATGTTGTGTTTGTGTGTAGGCGGGGTGGGGATAGGGAAGGGGGTTATCACAGTTGACAGTTTTGATAAACTTGTTTGGCCAGCTCTGAAAGGTTTTGCTCAGAATTGTGTGTGTGTGTGTTTGTGTGTGTGTGTGTGTGTGTTGATGTGTGAGTCAACACGTGTATGCTGTGAATGTCTATACCGTGCAAAGGAGGGGCCGGGTTGGGTGGAGGTCACGAGAAGGTGCAGTCTTGAGTTACACAATACAACAAACACGGGAACATATTGAATACAGACAGTAATAGGCAACAGCTAGGAACTTGACTCGGAGCATGTGTTCCCTTTCCAGTGCTTCTCTTAATGAGTGCTTACATGTGTGATTATTTACATTAATCTGTATGTCAGAGGCTCATGTGTGTGTGTTCCTCTGTCTGTTTGCTCCTGCAGCACCCATACCCTTCTGAAGAGCAGAAGAAGCAGCTAGCCCAAGACACAGGCCTCACCATCTTACAAGTAAACAACTGGTGAGTCAAGATTTCCGCTTGTCCTATCTCCACCACCAGCATCGCTCTACCTTTCATTTTCAAAAGCCTTCGCCTCCCTCTCCCCACCAGCCAAGACAGCTAATACTCCTAAAGTGTGAAAACCATTTATGCACAGCCCTCCCCATTGCATACAGACACACACAGAGGTGCACACGAAGACGTACACACAGACAACCTTTGTGACATTATTACATTTAAGCTACCAGGATGTTCCGGTGTTATCGGCAAAGTGTTCCGTGGCTAAGTCAGTGGTCTTTGTGGTTTGATACACATGTATTCAGTGGGATATATTTAAGGGAGAAAGGCAGAGATCATAAGCTACCCCTACAGCCCCCCCCACCCACCCTAGCCCTTCATCCAAAACCATACCTAGCGCTGCCACTGGTGCCCCCACAAAAGGCAAAACTGCCTTCCACCCCCTCCCCGTTTTACACAAGCTATATGGTGGATTAAGGTTTTGGTGGCCTGGCCAGCAGGGCCTTTGTAGATGGCTTAGCACATAACTGGGGGTGGTGGATTAAATAAAATGATCACAGAAGCAAAGAAATGATACAGGAATTACTTATCAAAATACTAGCCCAGGTTTTATCTGCAGCTTAATTTTGTTCAGTACATTCTCAGGGTGATGTTCAGATTAATTGAACTGACAGCTTCCTTTCAAAATTCCGGGAAGGTATTTGCACGGATTTCAGGTCTTACACAAACTTAATTATATGGAACCCCATTTTATCATTCTAATTCCATGTAGCGGGGGTTCTATTTACAAATGACAAGTCTGTGCCTTTTATTCACAGCTTTCCTTAATATATTTATCAAAGCGGGTTCATTTACAAAGTGCTCTATCTGTTGGGTACAGGCAGGCCGACATTAACGAAGCTTTTAGGTTTATCAGACTCACAGCCTGACAAGCCACCCGAGGGTCAATTGATTTTTTGGTTCCGTGATTCATTTTTTTTCTCATTTTTCCTGGATCACAATGAGAAACATGCCTGGAGAATTAGCCTGGTTTGTCGGCCTTATCTATCAGCCCCCCCCCCCCCCCCCCATCCTGACATACTCACTGTCTGTCTCTCTCTCTCTCTCTCTGTCCCCCTCTCTCTCTCTCTCACCCTTTGCTTTATTCCCTTCTAGCCAAGGGAAGTCAAGCTACTTAAATTGGCCACAGGAACCGCTGTTATCAGACTTTAATGCACCCTACAGTGTGGATAGCATTTCAATTACACCGGTAACCAAAGATTAGCCCCCGCTTGCCTGTTTCATGCCTCGTGCCACCGTTTCGGGACACGATGCACCTTACCTACAGGAGCAGAAAATTGAGTTGCCTTGCCTGTGTCATGGTGATTAATGCAGAAATAGTCTGCTAACCTGGGTGGAGAGAGAGAAAGAAATAGACAGAGACATAGACATAGACAGAGATAGATATAGGAAGATTCCCTGCCTTCCCAGAGGCCATGAAATCCAAGCCCGGCACTGAAATGCCTCAGATCCATTTATAAAGAGGTCTGAAAGAATCTTGCACTGGGTAACATCCTCATGAACCCTGTTTGCACACACGCAGGCACATACACATAGGTGGTCACGGAGCCTTGTTATTAATGTTACACCAGCTGCGTTAACAAAAAACACACCAGGAATCAATTTTCACAAATAAAGTCATTAGAGATTGTGGTACATTCTATGTGTTGTCACCACGCCTGGCGGATGCTGCCACATTACTGGCTATTTTACGGTGAGGTACTGATGGGAATTAGAGAATGCTGAAGTTTTCTTTCCCCCCTGTAGTTCTTAAACATTTACAATTAAATGTCTCTTTATTTTTCTCTTTGGTTCCTTGTTCCTGTGACTGCTGAGATGGTCCACCCACCATATGACAGAACTCTGCCATATGAAATTCCTGTTTTAAAAAAAAAAAAAAGCTCTTCAAATTCCTGGCTGGCCCCTTGCATTGTTCTGTAGTTCTCTTTGATGCATGGCTGCTGCCACGTTACTGGCCAACGAGAGGGAGAGAAAGATAGAGACAGAGGGAGGGAGAGGCAGAAGCAGAGGATGAGAGGGGGGAAAGGGAGGGGATGGCCGCCGTCTTCGGTTTCCAGAGCTCTCCCTCGGGGAAAGGATGTGCTGAATCAGGGCTTTGTCCGCCGGCACAATCGCAGCCCAGCGAGGGCACAAGGGTGCTCTGTGTGATAGTCAATAGACAGTGCATCTCGCTCTCTCCCCTCTTGCCCCATCACAACTCCCCAAACCATACCCTCCAACTGACACCTCCCTTTACGTGTACCTGCAGTTCACCTGTACACACAGAAAACAAAACCTAAAGTAGACCACTTCCATCTGCTTTGAAACGTTTTGTCTCTGTACAACAGGAGACACTCCATCTGGTCCTATATCTAGTCTATATCATTAACTAGCAGTCTCACTTTTTTATAGCCCATATCCCATTAGCTGTCTGATGTTAATAAGGAACAAAGGAAAAGGTTAAAGTCCACAATCTCACTGCGCTGGTGTTGAGCAGATGAGGAGAAGGACTTGATTATCCTGTTAATAGTATGCTCTGTGTGCGTACAGTAAGCCTGTGTGTATGTGCAGGCTATGCACATTATTACTAATGGGACACTATGCTCTCTGTATGTACAGAGATGTTGTGTGTACAGTGTGTCAGGACACCATTAGTTGACCATTAGGTAGTGTGTTTGCTCTGCTTACATTTGAGACACCTGGCGTCAAGTTAACCAAATAGGGGAGTGGTCTGACATGTAATTTCATTTGTAAAGATTGCAAGAAAAGGTGAGGGCCATGTCACACACGGCCCCGTTGGATAGTGAAGTAGGTGAAACGGCAGACTCAGGTGTCTATACGCTGGAAAAGCGTTTACAGTTTACAGTACCTAGCGGTGTATTTGCCTGCCTCAGCAGCTTTTGGTGTCCTGCTATCAGTCTGGGCTAAATGGGGCCTGACCGAATCATTTCATGTCTCAGCGTCAGACCCAGCACGATATGCACTCACTCACTGCCATAAACACACACACGCCAACTATCCTGCCGTTATTTACCACTGCAGCAATGCACGCACATACACGTATATAACCATATGCACGCAGGGTTATTACATGGGCCTCAGAGATGACGCCGATGACAGATGACTGAGAGAAACAGCATCTAAAAAAAGGAAGGAAATCGTCCCCTCATTATTCCCTCATCTCACAGGCAGCCAGTTGGTCATTTCCATGGCAGAGAGAGAGAGAGAGGAGAGAGTGAGAGCAAGTCGGAGAGCAAATATGTCAGTTCTTGGCATCTCTGATGACTGACTGCTGTGCCACTGGAGCACTAATAACAATAAAGAGGGCACTAAGCCACACTCTATTTTTACTTCTCTGCCTCCTCTCTACAGCCCAGGGAGGAATACATGCACAGACAAATACACACACACACTCAAACAGAGGAGAGGCTCTAATTAGCGGCAGAAAGGAATACAATGAGTGAGTTATTAAGACACAGGGGCGGATCACAGCCAACCTTTGCCCCTTGTCGGATCACAGGTCACATGATAAGGGAAGGATATCCGCCAGACAACGGCGCCAAGCGGCCTGTACCCACTGAGGAGATGAAATATGCTCAATCCATGCAGGGCAGGGCATGGTGCATTGATTGTGTTTGTTTTATCTCTCTTTTTGAAAAAACCCTCTCACCAGGAGGACAGACTCCACTAGTAATAGACAGTCCTCATATCACACCATATACATTTACATTTACATTTTGGTTTTAGATATTTAATCCTATTATTTAGAGACGTATCAACACTAGACGTTCATAAGAAGCTCATAATTCAGGATCACAAAAACAACGGTATATGCAAACAATTGAATGGACCGCTTGTGTTAATGCCAAGGTGTCCCAAAAAGATTTCTGTGGCCATTACATAGTTGAATTAGAAAGGTGTGGAAGAAAAAAAGATAACATCTGAGCTACAAAGAGAGGTCAAACAGATAATACAGTACTACGGATACCACAAAAGACTTTTAACTAACTTTAAAAGCCATCGATCATTACCCTCACATCCTTTACAACTTTTGCCTTTCTATGTAGAATCCACATTCTCCTCCCAGATTGCATCCTGCTGTAGGACAGCATGCAGATAAACTGAGTTTAGCTAGACTGACTGCTCTGTAGCTCTCTTCACAGCATGTTCCCCGTTCCCATTCATATCCTCTTCTCTCCTCTCTCACTCCCACCATGGATCCCTCGCGACTTCTCAGTGTTTCAATCGCCCAACGGAGGTACATAGAAGCCGTACAGCAGGTTCACATGCAAAAACGAAATAATGGTAAAGCACATTCGTATGTAGTGTCTGAGAACAAAAAAGAGAAAAACCAAAGCCAAATTTGTTCCTCCACTTAGCAAAGCATTTTCCACCCCTCTTTCTCAGTCCAGTGAGACACTTAAAAACACTGGCTTTTATGATTTTTTATGATCCTCTGGTTTGGCGGGCGAGCCCATTATGAAATGCAAAATAATAACTAATATTTTCCAAATGTAACATAAAGCTATGAAACTGGCCCAGCTGCCTCTGTTTTTCCCACATTCTTTTTAAGTATTTAAGTATTATGAATGTCACACAGAGGCTTTTGAGGTCCTTTTTCCCTCTCTTGACTCTCCTCTATATCACTGCCTGTTGCTTACTTCTATGTCTCTTCCGCTCTTCGACATTGGTGGGCTAGTTGACTGAAGTTGCTGGTTATCTGTCTAACTTTGACCCAGATGGAAATGTCAGGCCTTTTTTTGGCTGCAACCAGGGACTCCCAGCAGTGGCCATCTTATGCCCCTGGCTTTCTAAATATACAGCTGGAGTGTGGAGAGGTTGCGGCTGTGCGTGTTTGTGTGTGTGTGTGTCTCTCTGGTGAGTCAGGGTGTGCGAGCATGAGTGTATATGTGCATCTGACTGAGAGAGAGAGACTATCGGGGCGCTGCCAACACAGGCATCATGATCCCTCTCATTTAGGGACTGCTAATTGGCAGTTAATTAGCAGAATTGACTCTGTTGTCAGATCCCAAGTGCCAGCCCCCCCTACCAACACCCCCTGCCCGCTAAGTTCATTTGATCTGGCTGCTTTCTTGATGCCGTAATAATAATCCCATTTTATCTGTTTTGGAGGGAGAAACACATTTGGAAAAACATATTTTCATTATTGGCAGAGTAAAAGGCTCCCTGTTGTAGTAGGTTTCATATTGGATTTCATTTTGTTTAGCAGTTGTTACAGATCCAAAAATATGTTCGCGGTGCAATCCAGACACATGCTATACTCATAGGATAAGCCATGGGAGTCTTAAACAGTTGATGCTAATGTATGACACTATGTTTATGTGGGCACTCAGAGTATATGTGCTGCGTGTGAGTACATCAGCCCTGTGGAAACGCTCAGTGTGATTAACAGGGCCCACTCCTACTTTATCGGGCACTGGGGGCACATTGGGTCATAGTGTGGCATCGACATCCACCGTGGCCATTGAGCAGCCCGGTGCCCACCTCTGTGTGAGTCTAGAGTTATGAAAAACAGGTGGTGCTTTAATAAAACTGGCACTGCCAGGTGATCATGCCCAAAAATGAATGCTTTTTTTACTTGTTTTCCTATTACAAGTTCAAGACTCTCCAAGGCTGTGGAATTCTCCCAGCAAAGACAACATGTAAGGAGAATGAAGCCAGACGAGGCAAGATAGAGAGGCAAAGAGCTGAAAGAGGCATTACAGAGAAGGCATTAGAGAGATGGAGAGAGATGGGAGGAGGGAGGTCTTTGTACTTCTCTGCTCCTTTTGGCTCTTTTATTCCTCAACGGCTTGGTTTTATTGGTGGGTCGTTTAATAACAAGGGCTCTGCGTTTGAAATGAATTCGAGCTGCGTTTGCGTGGGCGAGCCTCCTTTTTTATTTTAAGACGGTAATTTCTGTACTAGGAGTGAGAACTGGAGAGAGATATAGAGAGAGAACGAGAAAGAGAATACACCAGAGAGAGGAGAGAGACTCAGAGGGAGAGCAGGAGGGTGAGAATGTGGGAGAGGGAGAATTCAAGGAGAATAGAGGGGAGGAAAGTAGGTTAATTTATTTCATTTGCAGGTAGAGAAAGAACTTAAAAAGAAAAAAAACGGTGATAGTGAGAAATAAAGTGTAGGATGCTGTTTTCATGAACAAGCAGCTTAATGCATATGGGCAGCCACAGTAAGCCTGCCAGAATCTCCCTGTGCCTGAGGCCATCTGTGAGCAGAATAGCAATTTTATTACTTTGTCATTAAACCAATTTCACAGCAGTATTGTTTGTTAATGAGCAGCCGCAAACGAGTGAAGATGTCACGTTCTAGAATAGCAGCAAGATTTGTGACCCCAGTTCTCCTCCGTCCCATTCTCCCAACCTGTACCTTATTCTAATTCTTCTGCTCTTTCTGCCATCGTCTTCTTTCTTAGCATCCTTACTGTCATCCTTACTCTCTCCCTGCCATCCTCCCACCTCGCTCAACCCCCCCCCCCCCTCCGTTACAGGGGTCCCTGGCTCATAAAAGGGGAAACTGCCGAAAGATAAAATGCAGAGTCTATACAGTCAAGTCTCTGTTTATGAGCTTCCATTTGCCTTTAGAGCTCATTGGGACGAATGGTTTCTCCATGGGCTTTCAGGGCATGCAGCTGGAAAGCCTGGGATATTGGCCTGCTATTTAGCTCTAAAGCCTAACATGGGTGCCAATGGCAAGTGCCAACAGAGGGACTAGGCATCTGAATAGGTGCATAAGTCCTTTGGATTTTACGCTAGATGATGTCATGCATTTTTAGTGATTTTTCAAAGCTGTTTTGAGTACCAGGTTTGATCACTACTTTTTTTTAGTGTATTTGATTAGTGTTGTGGTCATGCATTTAAAGAAAAATCTAACTTCAGGTCTAGTAGTTGTTTGGAATAGTCTGTTTTCACAGAGAAAGCCATGTGCTTCAGCTGCTCTGGTGCTATATGTATTTTTATGGCTATGCGCTCTGTTTATGTTTTTACTCTGGAGGTCAGTTGGCACAAATTCTTGGTCTTTTTGTGGCTTATGACCTAGAGAGAGATGCAGTGAGACTGAGAGAGAGCGAGAGGGAGGGAGAAAGAGAGAGAGAGATTTAAACTGAGGCCCCAGAGGATCAGACAACCTGACAGAGTAGATTTGGAATAATTAGTTTTATCTGCTAAGGGAGATAGCCAAAGGAGCTGTCTCTTAGCCACAGGGTCCTGCTATGTGTGTCTTGGTGGTGGTGTGTTTTGGACGGCTTAATGTTATGTATATGTTTGTGTGCATGGTGTATGTGTTTGGAAGGAGGGGTGAGAGTGTGGGGGACTAAAAGGAATAAAGGATAAAGGTGACCAGGTGTAACAGAATGGCCTGGAGGGTGTGTGTGTGTGTGTGTGTGTGTGTGTGTGTGTGTGTGTGTGTGTGTGTGTGTGTGTGTGTGTGTGTGTGTGTGTGTGTGTGTGTGTGTGTGTGTGTGTGTGTGTGTGTGTAGGAGCAAGAGAGGACAGGAGCTCCTTCTTTGGCTGAGCTCTTTAAACTCTGTGAACCTCTGCAAGGTATTTTCTCTCTGTCCAGGCATGCTTGTTCTCTCACTCTTTCTCTTGCTCTGTTTTTCTTTACCACCTCTTTTTCACATTTTTGCATTCCCTCTATCCCTGTCTTTGGATATACAGTAACAGCATGTAAATAAGCATGCTCCTGTCCCATTCAAAATAACCCCCACACGCCACCCCTCTCCTTTAAGACACAATGAAAGTGTGTGTTTCTGAGGAGAGTTGTAATCACATCCTTAACAATGCTCCAATGTATTATTCTCACCTGTTGTGTGTTTGTGTGTATTTTCTGAAGCTGTGATTCATGGCCTGGTGCCCTCTGTGGCTTTGAGGTGCAGGCCAATAAGCCCATCATGGCAGACCCTATAAATCAATATAGCCCTTTGTTTGTTTAAGCCATGCTCTGTCCCAGTTCAGGCCTGTTATGGATGAGATATCAGTAGAGTTGTTGCCAAGCAGAAAAGGGGAGGGAGGGAGTCACAGGACCTCTCCACAAAAACAATCCAATCTTAATTGGAGCATTGCCCAAAATCTTGCAGATATTAAACCCGGTAATTTGCAATTTGGGAGAGGTGAGAAATAAACGGTGCAGCTTGCTGCCACGTTCTCTCCACGAACACAGAGACACACACGCATGCACTTTGATGAAGTTATCAGAGGTAGCTGAAGGAATTAGCCACTATTAGCCAACACTATTACATGCATGCAGAGATACAGAGGAAGAGCTGGAGAAAGGAAGGAGGAGAACAATGAGGAGTATATTACCCTAATCTAGGATTTCTCTCTTCCCGGCCTTATGAATATTTATTCCTCCCATTACTGATGATGATATTTCAATTGGGAGTCTCTGTGAGCATGTGTGGTACAGAAGGAGGGCAGTGGGAATGCCTTTTCCCTGGTGGGGGTTGAGGGCGTCTGCCTGTAGCCCCCCGAAGACATATCTGCTTTATCATCTTCTTCTTATACTGTATGGGGGACTTTCTTCAGCTTTCTCCAAGAGCAGGAGGTGAAGAAAAAAGCAAGTCTCCAGAGATATATTTCTGCCATTTCATTAAAAGTTATACTTTTTTCTGAAATAATCACAGATGTTAATGTAAAAGTCATCTCTGGTTGGGGATTTTTTAAATCTTAACCTATAAAAATAAAAAAGTTTGAGAATGGGGTCATCTGTATTTTGAGGTAAAGGCTAGACCCTTCATGAGAAGAATCACTCATGACAGTTCACCGACTCAATTTCAGGGACCATATTGTGCAGTGTAGGCTGAATTGAATTTGGCTTTTGTGAGACACAGAGATTGTTTTATTTGTTTCAGGCTGTCACGTATGAAGGAGGCCAGTCAAAGCTGTACACAGTCAGTGGTAGAGCTGAACTGAGAGGCAGAGGGCTCGCTTCAGGCCACCAGTCACATCAGGGTCCCTGTGGTCTGCTCCACAGTGTCACTCCTGCTTCTGCCAGCAGTCCCCTTCACAAACAACAGCTATATATATCACTAGCCTGCTGCTTGGCTTTTTAGCCCTAACTTCTCCTTTTGACCGTGCCTGCACGTGTTTGTTTGTTTCCCTGTGTGTTCGCGCTAATATTTGTCGAAGCAATTATGTGCAATTGGAACTCAGATTAATTATTCAATAGGGAAGTGAGAGCCAAGCGCACAGCATTTGACCAAGGACTCTCATGGTCACTAATATGCTTGAGATGCAAACACACTTGCTCAGACACATCATGGAGACGTGCTTGGTGGAAACACTCACTCGCACACCAGAGACACAGCGATGAGATGATGATGACATCCCAGAGGGACAGAGAATCCCTTTCCAAACATACACACACGCAGACACACATACGTGGAGTCCTGTACTAGTGTGGCTCTTCAGGAGAACCAAGTGGAGCCGCACCTAAACGCAGGCAGTTGGGTCTCTCTTGACAGTCTGTCCACCGGGTTCAGGTGTCACTTTTTAATTGCTCAAACGGCTGTGTATGTTCCCCGCCCCAAACTCATGGTTAATAGTACAGCAATGTGAGCAGAAAAAAAACTATGCGGCAAGAGCAGAGAGTACATGTGCATATGTATATATATTTGGGGGCAGGGTGGTAAAATGGGGGCACCTTCCCTCTACAACCTCCCATTGGATCTGCTTTTTGACTTCTGTGAATGCATTTGAGATTCAGGAGCATAAGTTCATGTCTGCAAGTGTGTGTGTGTACATGTACAGCACATGCATGCTCAGAAGTGTACATGTACTATGTATGTGTGTTGCATAAGGATGTAACCGTTGAAACCCCTCTTGACAGGCCCCCTCTTGTTCGCTTTGAGCTGAACCCATTATAGTCTTAGAAAGGAGGGAGAAGAGAGACGTTTGATATGAGGCAAAGGAAATAGATTGGCCTTATTTCCTGCCTGGCTGCTGCAACGCAGACACTTGTGTTGCCTAGACGATGCAGGCAATTGACACTCAATTTTGTTTGAAATATCACGCCTCTATCATGTCATTATCAGCTTCCCCTGGTAATCCACAAAGCCGCCCTGTTTGATATCTGACAATAAGGGGGAGTCACAGAGTCGCGGAATCTCTCACTCGATTACCAGGCAGAGAGGGAAAAAAGGGTTGAGAATGAAAGGGAGCAGAAGACGATAGAGCAAGAGACAAAGAGAGGGTGAAAGAAATAGAGATGGAAAGATAGTGCAGGAGAGAGACAGAGAGGCTAAAAAAGTCACACATTTGTATGATAGGAGTGAGAAGTGGATGGAAACGAGGATTATACCTGCCATCCGCGCAGAGACATACAAAAGAGCCCAACAGGCCTGGCATCGTGGGAAAAAGGGAAATCTGGGCACCAGGGGTGGCACTCATCACAACTGAGGAAATGGGGTGATCTTGTGAGCACACCCACTCCTCTCATGAGGGCTGATGGGTAGGCCGGGATAATGATAGTGCTGGATTCATTCTTTCTTTTATTTTATTCTATTTTCCCCCTCTCTCTTCTGTGTGTTATTTGAGAGGGTGTGTGTGTGTGTGTGTGTGTGTGTGTGTGTGTGTGTGTGTGTGTGTGTGTGTGTGTGTGTGTGTGTGTGTGTGTGTGTGTGCGCGCCAGCCTGCCAGTATATCTCTGTTCTATTTCTTGCTGGCCCTGCATGAAAGCAGGAAGCTCTCACCCACCCAAAAGGTGAGAACCTGGTTTATGAGGAATGAGCGTTACCTTCCAGCGCTGACGACCTCTGTCATGCGCTGTGTGCTGGAACCTTTGACGGAGGCTAATATTGACATGTGCTGGATGTTTTCAGACGCTCTCCAAACAACGGAGAACACAGCTGTTGGTCCCTCAGCTCCTGGGCAGGAAGGGGGAATACCTTTTGTGCACCTATGCACATTAATAAGTTGTTATCTTAAGTGGGTGGTTGGGGGGGGGTGCAAGAGTAAGAGAAGGGGGGCCTTGTTAACAAGGGAGATTTGGATCAACTCTTTCCTTAATCCCCCTGTCTGGTTGTGATATTCAAAAATAACAGTGTTGGGGCAGAGGTGCCAGCCTCTGAGGAAAGGGAGGTTAATGAAGGGAAATATTAGGGGACTGTCTGGGAGGAAGAGAATGAAGAGATGATTCCACGAGCCCTCTTAAAATCAGAAAACTGGTAGAGCTAGGGCAGGTTAGCCATGCTGGGTTGCTACAATAAGGTCTCTTTCATACAGGTGTGTTGACGCCTGGGGCAGGCTTGGCCTCGGTCCATTCCATTCACCGTGGCTGATTTGAACAATAACTATCATATCTCTTAAAAGAGAAGGGAGGGTGAAGCGTTAAGGAGGAGATGCCTGAAAGCTGTGTTGGGGCCAAGAAAAACCCCCACTGCCGTTGTCAGAGCTTGTTGATGTTGTAGGGAGGAAAAAACTGGCAAGTTTTTTTTAATGCTCCCCCTTCCCAAACACACACACACACACACACACACACTCTCTTCTTCTTCTCATTTCTCTCCCGCCACTTCTGCACTGGATTCAGTGTTTTTGTGCCGTAGGACAGAGTGTGGTGAGGAGACAGAGGAACAAAGTGCTGCTGTGTGGAGCAGCAGCTGCTGCTTGCTGGATCAAAGGGGCAACAAGCGTGGTCTTCCTGGCCCAACGCTGCTCTGGAGGTGTTTGACGGACAGTCAGCAGCTGGGGCCGCACAGCCCGCCATGTAGGGGTCAGGCTGCTGGACTGCAAGGCCCAGGGGTGACATACCCTCACTGGACAGGGGGAAGAGGGGAGAAGGTGTTAGACGGGAGGGTAAATAAAGGGAGAGATGTCTCTGTTTGTTTCTTTTATTGTTTGTCT
The DNA here is from genome assembly GCF_016859285.1 of Xiphias gladius. Lineage (NCBI taxonomy): Eukaryota > Metazoa > Chordata > Actinopteri > Istiophoriformes > Xiphiidae > Xiphias > Xiphias gladius. The sequence continues at coordinate 16,892,090 of NC_053409.1, forward strand.
TGCTGTTGTAGTTTATAGAGTTACTTCTGATATTATTACTTTATTTTTATCCCTCAAATTGTATAGGACTTTAAGATATTTAATGTTTTGTGATGAGCCATGGAGTTCTCACTTGTTCACCATGATGCATGGCCAGTAAATGAAGCCCAATTTTAAGGGTAAAAACATCATTAGAATAGCATTGCACTCCACACTGCAGTATTCCACCTCTGTGGTGCTGACAGAAAGTCAGATCGAGAAAAGAGAGACAGACAGAGCAAGCATGCCGCAGTGCTATTGATTTATTTTAATTAGCTGCTCGTTAAATCGTGTCAGTTTGCAACACAAATATATAAGTCTTTGTCTGATTTTCCACTCAAGTCTTAATGACTCGTACTCCCCGGGTTTCAGAGAGGAATGACTTCTGTAGCTAGACTGAGAGAGCAATGCAAATGTTACTCATATAGGGCTATGGGGGGGGGGGCACAAAAGGGCAATGAGTGGAGTAATAAAAAGGGAAAGAAAAACAGGTCAGTGAAAGTCCATGGAGGAGAGGTGAAACAGTCCCCCTTTGAGAGGCAGACAAAAGAGTGTGGAGGGGGGTATGGAGGCACTGTGGATGAGAGAAAGAGGGAGCGAGGGAGAGAGAGACAGAGGTAAAACTATGTAAACACAGAGGCTGCCCTAAACGTGGGCCCTCTCTGACGTTCCTAAAAAACGATCTTGCCTCGCTCCGCTTCACATCTGTACTAAATCAAACACGGGGGTGAGGTAATGTTCGCCCAGCTTATGTCTCTTGACTCCTGTTTTAACTTAAAGAAGGGAAGGAGGGATAGAAAAAGGGAAACTCTGTCTCTGATAGGATGAGCTTGAGGAAGCTTCCTCGTTCCTACCCTATCTCTTTGTCCTTTATCTCTATCCTGGAAGAGTAGAGCCTGTGAAAAGCTCCTTTGTGATAGTTTATGATAAATCCACAGATACTGTAGGTTCAGTCTGGTGGCAAGCTATGTATAAACTGTTACAGGGGGCCTGTTAGGACCATGTGAGCTGATTAAATCAGTGCTGTTGACACTACAGTAGATCAGTGTTGGAGGTTCAGTAGCCCCAGACTGCCCCACTGTCTGACCGGACCATAATTAGTGTTTGCTTATACTAAACACACCCTCTTCATGGGGTTAATTTGCATGCACTTCCTGGTCAAAGGACATAGAGTGTTTTTACTCTCTTCTGTCTGTCTTTCCTTTTTGGGGGGAGAGGATCAAACTAAAGCCTTCCTCCTTTGATACCAGTGAGTTGTGACTCAATCACTGGGGGTTTGGATTCTTTATTTCTGTCTGAAGCGGAAGTATGGAAGCAATGAGCTTTAATAGGAACCAGAGAACAGTCAAGTTTGCAAGCAGTGATCAGGAATTGAGTTCAGCACGTTCTTGTGCAGATTGTGTTGCATCTGATCTTCCTGTAAAGACAGACAGGGCCCAGGAATTTGACTGACAAACGGAAACTACCCCCTGTCCCTGGCATGTTAGCTATCAAAATGGGCATGTGTAGGTCAGCCATTACGACAGTAAACTGACAACGATTTCTGTATCACAATATCAAAGCCGCCTCCTCTTTTTGCACGCTCTACAAGGCGTGATTTGGAGCAGTCCGGCACTCAATCCTTGGAGAAGACATGTTTAGTATTTCTCTGTTTCTCTGTCCTGTCTCACTCTGGCTCTGGCTCGGTTTCTTTCTTTCATCACAAACTCGTCAAACGAGTGACCCCACTCCTGATTGGCTGGATTCCCTCCGATCTCCACAGCAATTGGCCAACCGAGCAGCGAGGCTCTCTCTCTCTTGGCTGTGCTCCAGGGTAGGGTGGTTTGGCATGACAATTTCTCAGGGAAGGAATGCTGACAACAGGAGCGAGTTACCAGGTGTGGCTGCAAGTCAGTTAACCAGAAACAAGTCCTTTATGACAGATTGAGATGAGGGAGCAAGAAAAAAAAAACAAAAAAAAACAGAATACAAGGACTGAGTCAGAGTGGTTTGATCTTCTTCAAACCTCCAGTAAACTTCCACAGATTTTGTCAACATCTGAGGCCCTTTGTTTCATGATGATGCAGCTTTAGGATTATGTACAGTGAATTCAGAAAGTATTCAGACCCCTTCACTTTTATTATGTTTCAGCCTTATGCTAAAATCATTTTAAATCAATTTTTTCCATCTTAAATCTAAACTCAGTAGCCCATAATGAGAAAGTGAAAACAGAATTTGAAATGTTTGCAAATTTCTTAAAAAGGAAAAACTGAAATTTCACATTGTTGTAAGTATTCAGACCCTTTACTCAGTACTTAGTTGAAGCACCTTTGGCAGCGATTACAGCCTCAAGTCTTCTTGGGTGTGACACAACAAGCTTTGCACACCTGGATTTGGGGATTTTCCGCTATTCTTCTCTGCGGATCCTTTCTAGCTCTTTCAGGCTGGATGGGGACCATTGGTGGACAGTCATTTTCAGGTCTCTCCAAGGATGTTTGACTTCAAGTCAGGGCTCTGGCCGGGCTTCTCAAGGACATTCACAGAGTTGTCCCTAAGCCACTCCTTTGTTGTCTTGGCTGTGTGCTTTGGGTCATTTTCCTGTTGGAAATTGAACCTTTGGCCCAGTCTGAGGTTGTGAACACTCTGGACCAGGTTTTCATTAAGGATATCTCTGTACTTTGCTCCGTTCAGCTTTGCCTAAACCCTGACCCGTCTCCGTGTCTCTGCTGTTGATAAACACCCCACAGCATGACACTGCCACCACCATGCTTCACCGTTGGGTTGGTATTGGATCAGGTGATGAGTGGTGTCTGGTTTCTTCCATACATGACACTTAGAATTGAAGCCAAACAGTTCAATCTTGGTTTCATCAGACCAGAGACTCTTGTTTCTCACAGCCTGAGAGTTCTTAAGGTTCTTTTTTGCAAACTCCTAGTGGGCTTTCATATGTCTTTGACTGAGGAGAGGCTTCCGTCTCGCCACTCTGCCGTAAAAGCTCTTTCTCCCATCTCCACAAAGGACCTCTGGAGCTCAGCCAGATTGACCATCAGATTCTTGGTCACCTCTCTTACCAAGGCCCTTTTCCCTCGATTGCTCAGTTTGGCCAGGCAGCTCTAGGATGAGTCCTAGTTGTTCCAAACTCCATTTACGAATTATGGAGGCCACTTTGCTCTTGGGAACTTTCAATGCAGCCAAGATTTTTTTGTAGCCTTCCTCAGATCTTTGGGCTCTGCAGGCAGTGCCTTCAACCTCATGGCTTATATGCTCTTATATGCATTGTCAGCTGTGAGACTTTATATAGACAGGTGTGTGCCTTTCCAAATCATGTCCATCAATTGAATATACCACAGGTGGACTCCAATCAAGGTGTAGAAACATCTCAAAGATGATAGAGAGAAATTGGAGGCACCTGAGCTAAATTTCAAGTTTCATAGCAAAGGATCTGAACACTTATGTAATGTAATATTTCAGTTTTTCTTTTTTTAATAAATTTGCAAAAAATTCTAAAATTCTTTTTTCACTTTGTCATTATGGGGTATAGAGTGTAAATTGATGACAGAAAACAGGATTTTAAATAATTTAGCATAAGACTGATACATAACAAAATGTGAAAAAAAGGTAAGGGGTCTGAATACTTTATGAACGCACTGTAAGTTTCCTATTAGACCTAGATTTCCTCCTCTGTCTCTAACCATCCGCTTACCCTCAGTCTCCCCACACTCTCACTCACACAGGGTATAGCATAACATTGTATGCTAGCCAGGGTATTCAACACCTAAGCAGGCACGCTCTGAAGCGCACACACACACACACACACACACACACACACACACACACACACACACACACACACACACAAACACACATACCCCCGTCCTGTGTGAGCAGATATTAGTAACCAGGGATGCCGTGTTGATCCAGCCTAGCGGAGACCCTGTGTCAAGTGGACTCCTGCTGCTCTGGCTCCATCATTCATATCAGGCCTGTTAAATTTCCAGTGTGACATGCACAGCCTCAACACTCATAGCACTAGTAAACTTATCACTCTGTATAATCAGGGAACTGGGTTCTTAGTCTACTAGTGGAGATGCATGTCGAATCTGCGCATACACATGTTTGTACAAACGTGCCGCTCACGCCAATTCAGGGCATGACGGGAGGAAGTGCTCCAGTTGGCCAATCAGCAGTAGCGTGTGAAGAATGCGCTGACATGTACATACATTGCGTACATTCTCTTATTGACTGAGACATGCATAAATGTTCACATGCACACTGCAAAGCATGCTTAGCACTGCGAGTGCAGTTTTTCCAGTCTTATTGGCTATAGGAAAACTGTTGCCCACATTAAACAGCAGTGGACCACTGCCCCCACCAGCCCACTTTTTCCTGGGTAATGCATACACATTCTGAGCTGTATCCCGAGGAATGACCTCTACACGACCCCCTAACCTTGCCTTTAATTATTTGTTTGAAGACAGCATGGAGTTCCCATGCTGAGAGGTACTCTGTGTTCTGTGTGTGCATGTGTGTGAGTTGGTGTTTCTCTGCTCTAACATTCAGCAGAGGCAGGCCATAATAAGCTAGACCACCAGATGTAGATAATAAAACACGGGCTTTGGGTTGGAGGTTTTTAGCTAGTGTCCCCTGTGAGCGTCCTGTGTTCTGGTTAGCCTACGGACACACTGGCGATGGTTGTGGTCATGTCCATGGTGTCGATGTGTAGATTTACAACGCGCAAGTATGTTTTAGCGAGTGGTTGGGAATTCTGGGTCCCTGTGGTCAACCTCTGTGTCTCTCTGAGGGCTTTGGGTCCTCAGATCCATCCATCTATCTGTCCATCCAAGTTGACTGGCCTCCATCTCAGGAGGATTCCTGGTTGTGTTGTTCTAAGCACACACCATTAGCAGCTCACGGGTCGAGGGAAAACAGTGTTATCAGGACTGGCTCTGATAATCTCAATTGGCTTTACTCAGACTGATAAAAGGTGCTCTAAGGCCACCACAAGAGGGGCCCTTGCCCCCCTCCCACCACTCCCTCCAGTTCCCCGCATCGCCTCCCAGTTACTGTGGCAACTTGTTTAGCGTACAAAACCAAAGCCTTTGTGTGTCCATGTGCGTGTGAGGGTGTAATATGGTGGTTTTTAGCCAACAAGGAATTTTGACAAGAAGCAGGTCCATCTCAGAAGCAGCTTGTAGGGAATATATTTGAATATCCATGTGTGTCTACACTGCTGTCATACTAAAAAAATACCATTACAATGAGAGCAGCCACCCTGATAGCTAAACATTTTCCCGTATACATTTTGTCATGCATTTTCTGCAAGGAGGAGGAAAAACACAAGAGGAAGAACACTTTTTAAAAGGAACATTTAGAAAAAAGAAATCTGAAAACGGCACCTTGATCCTTCAGCATACTCTACACAGAGTATTTCATCTGCAGTCACTGGAAACCATACGGGCAAATTTAGCACCTGGGAAGAACATTCCTAACATTATGTGTTTATAGTTATGTCCTAGAATAGGTAAGAATGCACATGGTTGTGATTTTAAGCCCCTTGGTGTTTCTAGGAAGGGAGAAAGCAGGACATACATTTTGGCAGGCTTTGCACTCTGAACATAAAGAGGGAGTGTGATACCAGGAATGTCTTACTGTTTACTTGCTCAGCTGGTTTTGATGCTGGAAGCATCTTTCTCTCTTATGCACTGCAGGTATTTCTGACAGCACAGATATCTAAGAATGCTTTGTACCTTTTGTCTATCAAAAAAATACTTTCACAGTTTAAAGACTTAATCGTCATTCCTTCCTTAAATCACAAATCATGCATTACAGTCATATAATTTCCAATCCAACTCTCTTATTCGCTCACCTCACCTCCCTTCCTCCTGTTTCGTTCTCTCTTATTCTCATATGGATGTGTTTCATCTTTTTCACTCAGGGGCCTGCAGCACCCCTGCAAAGTTGCACTCTGGATGCCCCCTGGCAAATGAGCACCACGTCTCTCTTTTCCCAACCGTGCATTTTGTACGTTTAACCATGTCACTTTGAGCTGGGCAGATTACAGGCATTTAAGTTCATTGGAGAAAGTAAGGGCAGGTATCAGGGCTTCATGGGGGATTAGGAATCCAAATTGGTTCCAGCTCTCCCTTCCTTCTAATGACCAGTTCTTGAGCTGTACTGATGGTGCCGTGGCTCGTACGTTAGAGAGGGCAGTGGGGCCTTTTTTTTCCTCTCTAACTTCTGCTGTTTTGGAACCAGCAAAGGACTCCATGCTGGACAGCTCCAACGTGATTTGAAACCCCTCTTTAATATCAACCACATGGTGGTACCTGTAGTGCTAAGTCCATGCTACGTTTTTAGTACGTGAATGTGAATGAGAGAATTGCAGAGAGAGAAAAGGGGGAAAAGAGTAAGAAAGAGGGAAAGGTGGAGAGCTTGCTCGACCTGAGTGTCCAGCTTGCATTTGACACAGCCCGAGGTATCCCATTCCAAGTTAGAACGGTTGCCTCTGGCTGGCAGTCACCTCCAAATGACCTCTGGCTTTACACTGGAAAAGCCACAGGAGCAAGGCCGGCTGGGGAGGCTTTGTGGAGCTGCACTTATTCGCTGCTGTGGTGGTGATAAAACTTCAGACAGCCTAATTGATGGGCTCGCTGACATAACAATACCTTGTGAAAGCACGGAGTGGCCCATGCCTGGTCCTCATTTCTAGACAGCTGGAAGGGGAGCAGAACCCCCTACAATGCAGGCAGAGTGGGGGTCCCACAGAGGGGAATGGTGGAGGCGGGGGTGCAGTGATGGGGAGTAGTGAAAGGAACCATTTGTATCCTGCACTTTACTAACTTGAGGTTTACTTTTGAAATTCCAATGGATGATAACCCTGCAGAAATAACATTGTTTTAGAGAAGGAAGCGTAGACAGGATACTGTACCCTACGTATAAAGTTGGTGTGTGATGTTTGCATCTGGCAGGAGCGACTAAAAAAGACAGAGGGAGAAAGGGATGTGCTATGATGAGGGTTCTTCTGTGCCCAAGTTGCACTTAATACTTGAGGAATGTCTCCCTGGTGCCCATAGCAACCAAACGTAATCAAAAGCTTTATTAAAAGAGGGGGGAATAGATCATAAGGAACATTAAAGTATCCCTCGCTGGGTTCCCAAGTCAGCACACAATTGCCCTTTTGTTTGTTGCTGTTTTGTTGTGAGCGCCTCTCTCAAGGACTCAGTGGCTAATGTTGCCATTAAGTCATGCAAAACTGTTTTGTCTTTGTGGTGGCTTGTGATGAATCTTTCTGGGTGTGAATGGAGGGTGATTTAATGTTTGTTTTTCTCTTCTCTCTGTTTTCTTTCTCTCTGCCAGGTTCATTAATGCCAGGAGAAGAATAGTACAGCCCATGATTGACCAGTCAAATCGAGCAGGTAAAAAAATAAAAACTAAAAGAACAACCCAGCCAACGTACAGTACTGGTTCTCTCTCTTTCTTTCCTCAGTATGAAGACACCCTTTCCAAATCCTTTGCTGGCATGCCAATCATGCATGGAGCCCAGATTTTTTAAAGGGGTACCCTACATCTACTCCCCCGTAAAGTCCTTTCTACTCCCTCTTCTTACTCTCCCTCCCTTAATTCACCCTTTCCATTTTCTCAATGAGAAGTGTTCAGCAGTGGTGCGGGCCTTTTACTGATTGACTCTAATTGGAGATTTCCCAGTCTAAGTGGAGAGAGAGGTACATTAGCACTCTCTCTGTGAATTACTAATTGGACACAAGAGGAGAGCCAGAAACGCTAGCAGCAATTTATGAGTTATCTCCTTTTTTAGGATGTTTTGTTTTTAATTTTTTTTCCAGTCCAGGGTTAGGGGGGTTCCCCTCACTTTTTCTGCTGTGTATTTATTTTATTCCCTCAAGAATCTCTTTTCTGAATTTTGATCTTAAGTAGTCATTCAGCACATATCAAATTTCAAGACCACTACATAGCTACTCAGTCAAATATTCAGTTTAACAGTATCAATTAGAGTATTTTCAGTCGAGAAATCTGCCCTTAGGAGGGAGAATGCGTTTTATATGATGCTTTGATTAAATCAGATCTGATGTTTTGATTTAACGCCTTTGCAGGGGGAGATTCCCAGTTCTTTAAAAAGGATTGTGGAAAGCTTCATACTGTTAATTGATGGCACCTTTATTTTCCATAATTATTGTGGTCAGATTAAACAAAGCACAAAGTGAGTATTAAACACTCCGTGATCCTGTGGAAAGATTCAGTCACCTTAAGCTTCATTGACTGTGGCATTACTAACAAGACGCCAATTCATTTGTCTCAGGGAGGGAAAAGCTGTTTTTGTTGATTAGCAAGCTCCCAGTCTTAAAAAGGTCCCTATGCAACGGGGTGGAGATTTTTCAAATGAACCTGCGCCATGATTAAAATGAGATGCACTTACAAATGTGGGAGAGTCTTTCTGCAGTCACTGCACCTTTGTGTGGAATATTTGACTGGATGCAACCAATATGTGCCAATCAACAATCTGTACCAAAACAGCATGACTAACCGCTCCCCCTAATCTTTATGAATTACAGATTATCCAAGATAATACTGTTATAGCCTGAGAATACACTGTTTACTACAGTCTCCACAGAGCATTAGCTCATTAGGGCTGGTAATAAACAAAACAAGATACAACTCAGCAAATTGAATGCTACTTTATCTTCTATATCATGACAGATAAGCAGGTTAATCATTCATAATATTGAATGATTTACCAGCTGTAGGAGAAACTAAGTGTTTAGATTGTATGTAATGTTACGTAAAATTGTACGTTATATTATGTTTAAGAGTAGACATGTCTATGCTGTGTACTGTATATGACTACTGCATGGAGAACTGACTGGATGAATTGCCTGCTGTGGCAGAAATTCTTCTCATCCTGTCACACTGCATGTTTTCTTCTCTCGGTTAGAGAACAATGTATCTCCTGTGAGTTTGGTTTTGAATGACACTGGCTGCGTGTGTGTGCGTGTGTGTGTGTGTGTGTGTGTGTGTGTGTGTGTGTGTGTGTGTGTGTGTGTGTGTGTGTGTGTGTGTTTGCATGCATGCATGAGGGCCTACTGTATGCGTGCTTGCATGCCACACGTCAGTCAATGCGGTCCACAAACATGAGCACAATGTCTTACAGTATGTTTGGGCTGGAGCTGGGACAATTGCTGATTGTCTGGTGTGTTTTCTCTTCTTCTTCCCCCCTCCCTTTTTCATGTCCACGTTTTGACTACAATCAGGTTTTCTTCTTGATCCTTCAGTGAGCCAAGGAGCAGCATACAGTCCAGAGGGCCAGCCAATGGGCAGCTTCGTGCTGGATGGTCAGCAACACATGGGGATCCGACCAGCTGGTAAGTCTGTCCACCTCTCTTCCCCTGTCCCTCTTCCCTTTGTCATGCCTGCTTTACCAGACACCAGTTTCACCCTTCATTATCGTAGAGCTGATCGACGCTGATCATCTTGTCTGTAGCATGAGATGCAGTCACCTCAGCACATAGCAGGTGCCTATGTCATCCACATAAACCTAATACTAACATGTGCTATACAACCACAATAACACTAATCTTTAAAGGTCCCCCCCATCATTCCCCAGACTGTCGGCTGCCTGTCTTGCTTGTTTCTTTCTCTAATCTAACACATCTGGAAAAAAATCCCTCACAAGTGATCATCAATAAGGGATTTGTGGGATGCAGTGAAAAATAAAAACAAGTATACCACTTCTTCACATCCTCTTCCCCCACCCTTGTGATTTCCCATCTAAACGTTAACCAAACTCATCCTCTCTATCCGCGGCGTCTCCTCTGACCTCTGTGATTCAAACTCCTGCTGACCCTTTTCTGGCATTTATCTCTTCTTTCTAGGGCCTATGAGTGGAATGGGGATGAATATGGGCATGGATGGGCAATGGCACTACATGTAACCTCCATCTTGTAAAGCAAAACGCAAAGAAAAAGGGGGAAGTAAGTACTGGGCTCTTTTCCTTTATTTTACTCTTTTGGGCTGTGGGTTTTATTTTTTTATTTTTTTCACCAACAATTCCCTTTCACTTCACCAGCACTACCCCTTCTTACCCTGGCCATAATTTCGCAGCAAGCTCCGAGCCCCTACTCCCCAGCATCAACAACTATGAGCTAGTATGCTGGTCTGTTTTAGCAAGATGCTTTACGGGTTAGAGGGGGGCCAGTAGCCAAGGGATGAATTGAAGACTTGGGAAAAAGGGGGAACTGTCCTGGGACAGAGAGGACTCGACTTGTGGCGCCAGACAACAGGAATGACAACAGAAGAAGGAGGGGAAGAAACAACCTGGCATGGCATGCACAAATTTATTTATCACAACAGTGCCATCGCTCTCCCCATCCTGGACAGCCAATGCAAATGTTGGACATTTAGGGAAAAAATAACATCTCCTGGGGAAGGGGCTGACGGGGAGAAATTAAGCAGGCTCCAGTGAAGCGATAAAGAAGGAGAAGTGAAACTGTCCTCCGAGTGACATAAATCTGTCTGGGGAAGGATTGATGCCCAAATTATCTTATATGCAAAGACGGGAACACTGCAGTACATTACAGTCCTGAGCGAGATATACGGGCCGTGGGTGACATGGCCGATCCTTCACTGGGGGTTTGGTTTGAGCTGTGTAAAGGGAGGAATGAGCGTGGGGGGGGGGGGGGCGCTGTGTGTTTTGATTATTTTTTTACTGGAGGGAGACGATTTAAGGGGGGGCGGGGGCCAGTGACTAGCCTGACCTGAGACTCACAGACAAGAGCAGAGAGACATTGAGATAAATTTATAAGGTTGTAGACACAAGCATGGCTGTGTCTAAAAGGAGGGGAACTCTTTCACACATACAGATACAGTCCCTCTGCGTCACTGTCTTTCTGGCTCTCTCTCTCTCACACACACACACACACACACACACACACACACACACACACACAATCCCTATACAGCTAAATGGTGGCAGGCTGATTAAGCTGGCCATTCCGCCTCCTTCTAGTGCCACAGTGCTGACATTTGAAAAATCAAGACATATCACATCCCAAAGGCGGCAGGGCAGAAGAGATTTTATTTAACACCTAAACTCCCTCGCCCAATGAGGCACAATATAATAACACTTACCTTGATTAAAAGAACCCTTTATATGTAAATGGAGCCTGGATTTTCCAAAGGGTCATGGTGGCAATTCTGTCGACAGAGATCATTTCACCCCTCCAGTCCTTGCTTCCTCTCTCTCCCTTCCTCTGTTTCTCTCTGTCTCTCACTCCTTGTCTCTCATCCCCTCCTGTCTTTGCTAATGGCAGCAGGAAAAAAAAAAAAAGAAAATCAGGAAGCAATGTTCCCTAAAACAGCCACACAGAGACAACATTTGCTCAGGTTGGCTAATTCTTAATATAGGGCTATATAATTTTGAGACGATTTAATTACGTAACATACTTTATGCTTCATGACCAATTACATTAATAGCTTAATACAGAGGAATATTATCTTCTCTTGATTTGATTACAGAGCCACACAATATGGTATATTTGGTACTTAATTATGGCCAGCCATTGAGCAGGACTGCTGTGCCATAACAGAAGTGCACAGCCAGCCAGGGAGGCAGCGTGCAGAGATGGAGAGAGAGAGAGAGAGAGAGAGAGAGAGAGGCCCAGTCTGTGCTCCCTTATTGTCTTCAGATAGTTTTACCACTCTTGTTAATAAAGGGGGGCTGGGGGTCCTCAGATCTACTTAACGGAATGACTGCATCTTACAAGACTAGAGATTAGCAGCTTACAGTGTCAAAAACATCTGCTGGGCCTTTTAACAGGAGCTGCTCTAGGTTATATGGAGGTGAGGGCACCCATCATACCCCGGCACCCTGAATGATTTATTTATTTTATGACCCCAGTAGTGAGGTTTTAAGAGACCTGCTCTGACAAACATGTGCATTTCAAATGCACTGACGTGGAAAAGAAGTATTAGAAAATGGCACAGCTTTCAACCAATGAGACTGGTCATTAATCTTGGCCTTTGCTGTCTCTCTTTTCCTCTCTCCTTTCTGCCCTCCTCCTCTTCCTTTTCCCCTCACCGGGGCCCTCCAGTGTAATTTCTTAATTGCAGTGTACTAAGGTGGAGGAATGCAGAGAGTGAGCATGCCTAGTGACCTTGCAGCGACCTCTCCCCTCCTATTACAGCTTCTAATCCCCCAGGGGTTCACATTACAAAGCAGGCCGGCCCAGACCCAATCCCAGACCCAGGCCCCCTGGCTCCAGCGGGACCCCCTGCTCTCACTTGTCTCTCCCCAAGGTCCAGGCCTCTAGACCAGCCATGTTCCCATACTCCAGTCCCAGGCTCCAGGAACAACCCCCCACATGTTACTTTTTTCTTTTCTGATTACAACAAACTGTCACAGTATGAGAGATGCCAGCATGCTGAGGCCTCTGCACATATGAAGTGGAATCCATCTTAAGGGACATCAACATACCCCACCTCCTTTTCCCTTCCTTTCTCCTTCTGCTTCCTTTTATCCTTGTTATTCTGTCTTGCTACTGTTTGCTACTCTTTTTCTACTTTAGCTCCAAAACCCACACTCCGTGCATCAAGAGGAGCACTTTGTTTTGCTTTAAATCCTCTCATTCAGTGGTGGAGCCCGGCTCTTAATGCTCGCTGTCTTGGTGATACTGCTAACTGAGTCCTAAATTATTTAATAACTTCTTTAAGGAATTCCAAATCAAATATGTTCACTGAGGCACATCCCCAAGAGACAATGCCTGTTCAGCTTGCCACTAAAGTCAGCTGGGGAATTAACTGTTCCACTTGTAAAAGTATTAGCACTTCTCCACATCAATACGGCTGGTTGGTTTTCCTCACATCCTCCAGGACTACGGTGTCTGTGGATGACTGAAGATCATTTTCCAACCTGAGACCTGACCACAATGCTATTGGGCATTGTAAACCACTCACCATAGCCTAAAATAGCCCAGTGCTCTAATGCCTCTCTTTACTTGTAGAAGCTAAAAGTGCTGTAGTCACAGATGCAGTGTCATAAAATCTGCTCAGCTCTTTGTTGTCGAAGTAGTGTTTAAATTGAATTAAAGGCCTGTTAATGGAGAAGGAGCATGAGAAAATCCTTTTATTGACTTTGTCAATACATTTCTCTCTTTCCGTCTCTCTCTCTCAGGTCTGCCAGGCGTGCCCGGGGAGTACGTACCTCAGAGCGGTCCTATGGGCATGAGCATGGCCCCGCCCACCTATACCAACCCTCATCAGATGACCTCTCACCCCTCCCAGCTCCGACACGGACCCCCTCTCCACGCGTACCTGCCCGATCACCCCCACGCCCACCACCCTCATCACCACCCTCACCATGCCATGCTGATGCGCGGAGGACCCTCGTCGCACCCGGGAATGACCATGTCTGCACAGAGACCCCCTTTGCTCGCTCCCATTGACCCCAGTACTGGAGGACAAGGCCTGGACATCCATGCCCAATAGTATAAGGGAACTTTGCTACTACGACAACAGCAGCTACTACAAGAAAACAGTAAAAAAAAAAAAGAAAGCAGCAGCTCACGATAAATCCTATTTTGAGACTATTTTTAAGAATAAAAAGCGAACCCTTTTGACCAGAATTTGACACTAAAGAAACAGAATTCCAGATGAGCTGTGATAATTCTTTTTTTTTTTTTTTTTTAACTTGTCAATTTTGTTACTTTCATCCAAACGGAGGACCAAGCTGACAAGAACACTTTGTAAAGTCTTGGGCTTTTGGTTAAGATCAACAGAGGACATTCTGACGTATACGTGTGCAAAGAACGGACAGATGCACATATTTGAAGACACACACTTTTCGCACACTCACTCACACACCATCATAAACACGTTCAGTACACTTTCATGTGACGCGCTCAAACGCTTCGAAAATAAAATCACTCTGGAAGATTTAAAAAAGAAACAACGGAAAGACTCCAAGAGTTATAACTACTGTAGTATAAAAAGTATAGATAAATAAGTTAAAACTTGTGCATTTTTTGTTGATCACATGGTTTATGTTTCCTGAGCTAGTTTTAGAATTAAAGGTTAACCTTTTTTCTCTCACACTGTGTGTGCTCCTTCCTGGAGGAGAAACTGTCTCGCAGCACAGCACTATAAAAGAAAAAAAAAAACAATAAGAAGATGGAACATCTCAAAAAGGCTCCAAACCACAGAGGGCAATCAGGTCCTGTCCCCCATAAGAACAGGGCATGATGGGAAAAGGCTGCTAAATGACACCGGATCTCTCCAGAAGATTCAGTTTGAACATTTGTCATGCCCCTCTTTTTTTTTTTTTTTTGGTTCATGAATGAATGTTGCCCTGTAGGTTTTAAAGGAAAAAAAAAGTTCTTTGTTTGAATTGCCCAAGCACTGGATTGTGTTGGTTTTATACATTTTTATTTTAATATTATTTTATTTTTTGTACCCTGGACTCTCATCGGTAAGAGCCTATTGAAGGAAGCTTAATAGTGGAAAAGCAACATCCTACAGCGCTTCTTTATCTGCGGATCAGCAATTCTTGCCATAAGGACAATACTGACACAAACGTTGATTCCGTGGCACTGGAGAAGCATTTGATGGTTGATGCACCAAAAAACCTAAAACTAAAAAAAAAAAAAAAAGAAAAAAAACTTAAATTATGAACTCAATGCTTTTGGGGGAAAAAAGCTGAGAGAATATTGTAACAAACTTCGTACAGAGTTCAGTCTATTAATTGTTTCATGTTAGATATTCTATGTGTTTACCTCAATTGAAAAAGAATGTTTTTGCTAGTTTCAGATCTGCTGTGGCATTGATATTGTATGTCCATGAATTCCTTCCTTTTTCAGCACGTGTTCCTCACTAGATGATAAGATGCCGTCTCCCTTAAGCTTTGTCAAAAATACATTAAATACTTGTATGAGGACTGTGACGTAATGTTTAAAAGGTGTTCAGTCACAAATGCTGTAATAAATATTTCATTTTTGATTTTTGTTAGATTTTTGTGTGATTAACTGTGTTACAAACAGTCTTATCCACGTCCCCATTTTAATACTAATACAAGTAATTGCTTCATTATTATTATTATTATTGTAATAATAACGATTATTATTATTAGCAGTAGTAGTTATAGTAACAGTATTTTTAAAATGTGCTTTTGGCAAGGTGTTTCCTGTCAACAACTTTTTAATTTCTAATTTTATTTTTGCAAAAAGTCATCAAAATATATCAGTTAAGTTCCCATTTCTTCCAGCACTCTATTAGCAATGGCTTATTTTCACCAGGCTGCCCATTTGGTCATTGAATAACCTCTTAAAATGACAATGACAAATTATGGTTGAAATACATCTCGCCATGGCAATTTATTTAGGCACACAAATATGTCCTCCAAATGATAAACAACTGTCAAATTACACAGCGAATTTACCACCAACCAAGTTTTAGACCGAAAGATAAACTATCAGCAGTGAAGCGGAGGTAAATAAAAGGAGGTCGACTGTGGCCCTCGGGTCTTAAACGCGAGGGGCAAAAATGGCAGAGTAAACGTAAAAAACAAATGACACCTTTACAGAAATAAACTTGAATAAATGGAATGTAGACTAAATAATCTTTTAGCATTCTGCCCATATACAAAGGTGGTATAACCTTAATTTGGAATTAAAGTAAGTTAACTTGGTTTAGATGGACTCCCCCTTCACTCTATCTCTGTTGTTTAGACAATGGAGCAAGGATTTGTCCCCAGTGTGATTGCTCCTATAGCGAGAACCGGAGCCGGCCCTCTCGTTCTGCCGTTTTGCAGCGCCGCCTGTCGGCCTCGGCTGGCACTGCCGTCCGGGAGGACACGGATGGGCTTTGATAGGCTATCTCCTCTCTCGCTTCGCCGTCTCTTTTGCCTGCGTTCGCCCGCGGCCATCCGAGTCATAGCCTTAAACCAGAAATGACAACATCACTTTGGCCTGAAATATTTTCTGTCCTTCTCACAGAAGTTTCAGCTTGTGCTTTGTTGGATTCATGGCTTTGAATTTAGTTTTCTATTCACTTTTTTTTTTTTTTTTTTGGCTGTTAATTCTATTATGAACACTGCTTATCACTGACTTAATCTTGTGTGTTAATCAACAAATACAATAACTAACACAAACTATGATAATAATAATAATATTAATAACAACAATGATGATAATAATAATAACAATTAATAATAATAATGATGATAATAATAGTAATAAATGCAAGTGGATTTTATTATCTCTATTTAGATCACTTCAACAAACTGGCCTGGCTGGGATTTTCGTTTATAATTTAAGATATTTATTCTTACTATTCTGATGTGGCCTGCTTAAAGGTTGTTGTTGTTTTTTTTAATTTTATTCTAACGTTGGCCTAAACACGACATGGTCCTTTATTTTATATTTATTAATTGTGCAATTATTCAATACTATCGTAAAATATTCATTCTTAGAATTTTTTTTTTCTGCAAACACAGGTTTCTTTGTATAGTAGCCATGGCCTGTTGATTTATTTATTTAACGGATGGCTTTTGTATGTTTCTGTTAAAAAAGAAAAAGAAAAAAAAAACAGACAGTCATGGATCACAGTGACTCTTATTTGAGATTTAGATCACTTTTACATTGCGGTTATTTCTAGTACAATTTCCCGCATATAAAGCTCTGTTTTAGATTTTAAATATTAAGAGTTTATTTTTTAATGGTTATTCGACATAGAGCGTTATTTCTTTTTTCCGTAATTGTGGCATCTGGTTGGAAACTACGCAGGTTGTTTTATTGGAATTCCGGACATAATACCTGCGCAGATCATCTTTGTGTAACACACTCTTCCTCATACACAGGCGAGTGGAAGGTCTTTACCAGGTGGGGGGGGAAAAAAAAAAAGTCTATTTTTATTGGTTTTACACCAGAGTCTAGTTAATGATGCATCTACTTCTCTGAACTGTTTAAAACCTAAAAGTCCGTTTTGTTTTTTCTGGGTCTCATTATTCTGGGGATAAAACGGAAGGAAGAAGCCCTCCGTTTTGTGCGGAGATTATCAGATGAAAAAGTGAGGATTACTGTGGATGGAGAGGGTTTTAATATTAATAGTTTTTTTTTTTTCCCTCCCCCCCCTCCGCCTTCCCAGCCCCCCCTCCTCCTCCTCCACCACCACCACCACCACCACCCTTCCCCGATGAGACAGAAGGTAGATTGCCTCTGCTGCTTTCCTTTTGCCGATTTGGTGTGACAGGGATGATGGATGATCCAGCCGAGCTAAACAACTCCTCCCCTTCATCTCCTCCCTGTCAAAGCCAGTCCGGGCTGCTGCTGCAGGAATAAAATAAGGAATATATTCCCTCTGCACTGCTGCACAATGCAGCCCGGGCCTCTGGAAGACGCTCGCGTTGCCCGTGCAACAATATTAAAAGTCACACACACAGTTCACCCGCTGGAAACACTACGGGCGTGCGTGCGTGCGTGTGTGTGTGTGTGTGTGTGTGTGTGTGTGTGTGTGCGTGCGTGCGCGCGCCACAGAGGCAACATGTTAATAATGCTTACGCCTTATTGGCTGTTTTTCTAGTTGTTTGTTTCTTTCCTCAGCAGAGCATCTGGTAAAATGGGGCGTATGATCTGAGAGGGAGGACCGCAAACATATATTTTTAGACACACGAGTGCTTCTGCTGGCAGCGAGGGAGAAAACATATATATATATATATATTTTTTTTTTTAAGTTTTGTTTCCTCTTTGTTTTTCTTCCAAATTGCTGATTTGGATAGTGGTCATAAAGATGGACGCACACGCAGGGGCCGAGTGTCCTTCCCTTTGCAGCTGAATCGCTCTAAGGGACGGTTTTTAGGTTTTGTGTTTTTAGGCCTCTCTCTGTGTGTGTGTGTGTGTGTGTGTGTGTGAGAGAGAGAGAGAGCTGCCCTCCTTTCTTTTTTTTCTTTTTTTTTTTTAAACATTTCAGCAGTTTTCTCTCCTCTTGCCATAAGGTGTTTCTATGACTACGTTATGTAGGCCTGTGTGAGCGGGTCAGAGGCGGGGGTTCCTGGGAGAAAAGAGCCGCATTTGGCTGATCATTTATCAATGTCAACTGCATAATGATTCTCCCTGCAGTCCCCCTATTGATGAGGATAATTACATTAGCTCAGAGTGACTGATCAATAAAGCCCAGGGAAAATGGTTTATTATAGCAGCACCTAAAAGGCTTTATGGCTGCTTTTTTTTTTCCTTTCCTTTTTTTTCTTTTTAAATAAAAGGCAGGGTTGATGTGCGCAATCCAAACTCCGCAAAAGATAATCGGGTGAGAGGCAAAACTTCATCTGGTCGCAGATTTCATGTTGCAATTTGGACTCTTAATGGATCGCCACCGCCACCAAGGATTGTGCTCTATTTTCTTTTATTCTTTCTCTTTCGTTGTTCGTTGCTTGAAGCGAGGCATCTCCCAGTTTTGTTTTGGTTTTGTTTTTTGTTTTGTTTTGTTTTTTTTTCTCCATCCAAAAATGTACATCCGTCTTTATCACATGAGGATATAGTTCACCCTCTTTGGGCTAGAAAGGGTACAGCTGTCCAACCCAGCTAGTAAAGTCAAACAGACCTAGGGTACATGAAGTCTCACGCATTCTTGCCTTGCGTGGTCTTTCTCACAAGGATCAGGAGTTAAACGGGATCTCAAGGCTGCCAACCCCCTTATGGCAAGTGAAGGTGGGATTTCAGATACAAACTGTCCTGTTTCTGATGGATGTTGTCTGCGTCTCGATGGCAGCAACGATGTTCAAACGGCAGCAACACTGGGTGCAGTGTCCAAAAAAAAAAAACCCCAGGCTGCCTTGAAAAAGAAAGACTTCACATTAAGAGCACAACAACAACAAAAAAGAGTCGCGTTTCGTTGGCCAAGTAGCGAAGTTACTGCACCGATATAAACAAAATAGTCCACAAAGACGACCGGTAAATGGAATTCTGACCTCCCCCTTTCTCTCTGCGCCTCTCTCTCTCTCTCTCTCTCTCTCTCCTCGTGTGCGTGCGTGTGTGTGCGTGTTTTTTAATTGTCAACAACTTATCCCCTGCAGGAATGTTGCAAAGTCTTTCGCCTTAATTCTCCGTGGTGCTCCGCGCCAGCTCCCATTTACCGCTGATGAACGTGTCTGCAGGAGACAGCTCCATTATCTATTTATCATTTATGATAGTATTTCCTCAGACAATGGAGGAGGACGCGCGCCTACATCCAGTCCCACGGATGCCTCTTCACTGCCCTTTTACAAACGCACAGTCGCTCATTTGTTCGATGGCATTTTTGACAAATGGAAAATTAGGATTTTATCTTAAAAATAAAGCCTTGACGCACTGGAATACTATCTAAACATGCATATGTTGTAGCCTTCAAATTATCCCGATGACAATTTATTTTATTACTTCTATATATGTATATACATATATCTTATACAGCGTTACTTTCAAAAGAAAAATCATTAGAAAAAAAAAGAAAAAAAGATCGAATAGCCTTGAGAAAATGTGCATCATTAGTCTACAATTCAGACAGGCTGGGGGAAATGAGCGTGGTTTCAGGGGAAATATTTAAAACAAATCTCTAACTAGATGGGTGAGATTCAGGACTTTCTGCGACTACTTGAATTAGAGGCGATTTTTTTTCACACTTCAGCGGTGCCTGTCTTCCTAAAAATGAGTGACAGCCCCCCCCCCACACACCCCCAACACGCGCACACACACACACACACACACCACGAAAATAAATCTTAATGATGTAAAAATTATAATAAGTGAAATAACATAGCTGCGGGGGTTTGGAATTAAAGAAAACTGAAATTGCACTGGCCTGAAAGCTTGTGAGGAGAGAAGAGGGGGGAAATGGGGGCAGAATAAATAAAAAAAATAATAAAAAAAAAAAAATAAAGACTTGGTCAAGCCTTGAGGTGCTGAAATCTTTATTTCAATCAGTTAAGATTTAATTAGGCAAGGCTAAGGCCTTCTCCAGCGCGTTCGTATTATGGCCCCCCCCACACCCTGTCAACATTTTTTTTTTTCCAGTTTTGGTTTCAGTTTAATTGCTTGCTTAAGATTAAGATTCAATAAATAAAATCCGGCGTTTTTTTCTCTGAGACGGAAGTCGGAAGAGAGAGCGGCGAAAAAAAAATTTATTAATTTATGGTATGAGTTGATGTTTTTTTTTGTTTTTTTGTTTTTTTGTTTTTTAATTCTTAATTTCCTTCAGTTATTTCGAGAGCTTAAAAAAAAAGGTTAGAAATATCTTGCGGGTAGCCGAGGGCAGCAAAGTGAGACATTTCACAAGAACTGTAAATAACAGACGAGGGCTGATTGAGAGACATTTCACAAGAACTGTAAATAACAGACGAGGGCTGAGAGAGGGAGAAAGCGAGGGAGGAAGAGAGAGAGAGAGAGAGAGAGAGAGAGAGAGTGCGTTTTCTAAAATATAAAATTTCTCAAGGTTATTGATTCCTGTGCGCAGTGCACGTTTCAACTCTATTAATTAATAACTCCAATAGAATATAGATGTTCGATGGGTTTGGGGGAGAGAGGGAGAGAGAGAGAGAGAGAGAGAGAGAGAGAGAGAGAGAGGGAGCCGGAGCCCCCTCTCCACCACACCCTTGGGCACACTGTTTTTACAGGACGGCGACCCCTTCTGGAGGCCAGAGTAAATGTGTTCATAGAAAGACAAGAAGAAGCGACTTGTCTGTCTCTTTGTTGTGACATCGGCTCCGGAGAAGCTTTCATTCACATTTCTGCTTTAAATAAATATCTGTTGGGGTTTTTTTTTTTTTAACCCCAAAAATTCAGGCAAAAAAGGGGCTCCCGTCATTTCCCCCCTCTATTTCATCCACTAAGATGACAAGACCCCTGACCTGCTGCAGTAAACGTGACCTCCGAGGACTCTCATCTCATATTTACTCACAGGTAGAAAGCTCCTTGTGCATGTATTAGGGGGCCACGTTGAGGGTAAAATCAATAAAGATGGATTGTAGGGTCAATATTATACTTTGCACCTGGGGACTTGTTGCCGCCCCCCCCCCCCCTGCCTGAGTATGCGTGTGTGTGTGTGTGTGTGTGTGACAGGGAGAGCGAAACGAGCAATTCATAATACGCAACCGCAACATCTCTGCAAGAGCTGTGCACGAACCCGAGTGTGTGTTTAAAGGAGAGAGAGTCTGAGGATCAGGGCAGCCGGGGCTGAAGTCATCCAGCCAGGGGCCTGAAGGACCCGGCCAGCACTGACATCATTAATCACGGTCCACTTGAAGATTATGACTGAAAGTATAGAATCGGTAGCCATTATCGTCTCGGATGGCGGCTAAAACCTCTCCTTATTTTTCACAACAACATAATGGCACCGAGGTTTATACAAAAAAAAAAAAAAAAAAAAACGGGGAGGAGAGGAAGACTGGTGTCACTCGGATGGAGTTACACTGTAACGTTTCCTCTGGAGGAAATAACGAGGAGACACGGAGGTGGTCCACTTCATTATGTAGCCTCCACTGCTTCAATACAATAACAGACTAATAATTCAATCAAACAAACGACAGCAGTCGGCTACTATGGCTTTACATAATTGATCATTTTGTTGTTATTACCGAAAATTTATCAGCCATTTTTTTTTATAAAGGGTCTTCGTTATCATATTTCTATAACAATAAAAAAAACGAACGACAATAATTTCATGTATAAAAAAAAAAAAAAAAAAAAAAAAAAATTCAACGCGTTTTTATTGCCATTTAAGTACAAACAAAAAAAAAAAAAGCTGTCGACATCTTGAAATTGATTTAATAAAGAAAGAAAGAAAGAAGGAAACCAAGAAAATAACTATCCTTTGTTTGTCTCAAAGTGGAAACGGCTTTGTCAATATTTTCGACTATTTTAACTCCGGGTGACAAGTTGTTATAATCTCCATTACACAAAGCAACGTCGGGGAATTATCAATTTAAACCTACTGACCCGAAAGCAGAAAGCAGCCCTCTTTTTTTTCCTTTTTTTTTTTAACCTGATTTTTTTTTGCATGGACCGATCTCGGGTCCTTTCGCTGGACGAACCCCTGGTGACATCAAATGGGCAAAATATACACTTCGATGAAACCTTCGAGATGCGTGAGGACTGATCATTTTGGAAGGGGACTTTCTGTTCGGTTCACCTTACAAAAACATACTGGATCACAGAATGCAAACGCAACCAGGCCGATATGTAAAGAGAAAGGTCTCCACACTTGATTGAGTTTTCTTTTTGGTCAATCTGTCCGTTTTATGTGTTTGCATTTTTGGTGTTTTTATGTACCATAACTCCACGGCTGATGGTGTCAGGAATCATAGACAGACGCTTCATACCTGACATCTTGTAATATATTTGTGAAAACTCTGATGTGTGTGTTAACTGTTTGTTTTTTTTTGTTTTTTTCTCTACCAGCACACAGCATATGGGAGAGTCAGGAAAAAGCTAGCATGGCCAATGTTAGCAGTCGGAAGCTGCAGTGATGAAAAGCAATAGCTGGTGTCAAGAACTTTTTTAGCACATCACTACAGCTGGTGGGAATAAATAGTAGGCAACTGAAGGGGGGCGGGGGGCTGTGACATAAGACTGTTTGGGTGTGTGGCCACCGGGAGCCTGGGTTTTCATATCTCCTCCACACAATGAAAGCCCTGGGCGGGACTGTCTCACAAGTCCAACTTTGTTCCACAACAAGGAGTGTAAACTGTTGTTAATATTCAGATAGCCTTCATCTGCCAATAAAGACAGGCAGCTGGTTTCCCTATCTTATCTGCGGGGCCAGGTAGCAACGTACCTGGGGGGAATAGCTGCTGCGATAAAGAGTGTCTGGGCCAATAGCAAAGCTCCTGTCTGTCTGTGAGGAGTTAATGGAGAACGCCACTGGAGTCAGGAAGTCCTCAGAAAGTGAAAAGCACTTTACCGCGCACCTGAATGGCCTGGCATAGGGTTTCTCTCAAACCCAGTGGGAAAAACCACATTACAGCTCCTTACACAGGGTCATTACAACAGGGCGATGGAGTTCAAGCGATCCACTGCATTGAATGACAACATCACATCGCTCCATTCAGTCTTCCCTCTTGTGTGACCTGACGATGATCCCTGCGGGACCAGAGGGGGGGTTGCCAGTGGAGCGGTGCGCTGAAGTTGCGGAAGAGAGTCGGTTCATTCGAGTTTTTCACAAAGCGTATGTAAAAATTCACACGGGCACACCTGCTGTACGAGACAGTTCTGGTGATTGTTGCTTTCTTTTAGCAACAAGTTAACGGACCCATAACCCACAGCACACTGCAACATGACATCATCGGGTCTCTAAAACTGAACTGCAACATCGATCCCTCGCGGGTCGACCTGCCATAAGTCAAATACGGATGATGTGGGACATGTGTTTGGATGGAAGTGTATATTTACCTGTCACCAGGAACTCAAGGACATGGCAGCGGTGAGGTTTGTATCCAGCCCCACAGAGAAGTGTTTTGGGGTGAAAATGAGTTCTTAAAGTGATAAATGGCCCACGCTGGTCTAGCTGAGGAGCACTGGAGCTGGCACCTCGCTCTCAGCCAAACAGTTCATTGCTCAGCACAGTGAAGGCCCAACAAAATACTCGTAAAGCATCACAAAAAAAAAAGTTAAGTAGTTAGATCGAGTCAACCTCTTCATCTCTGCTTCTTCCTTTTCTTGACTTCTTCAGCTAAACGGCTGCTTCCATCCCTGCCCTTCACAACCTCCCAGCACAAAAATATTATGTTGCCAGCGGCAACAATTCAATAAAATAACCAATCACATCTGCTCTTTCAAAGATTTCCAAAATTAAGCCGAGTCTGTACATAATGGCGTCGTCGTCTCAACTGTGCGTTGGGATTCAGGCTAGGATTTATTGTGTTGTGATAAATTATCATCAGGCTTATTTTGACAAATGCAAGGGTAATTCTGAATGAACGCCGGGACGGCGCAGGGTACACGGACAGACCCGCTGTTATCAACTGGATTAGTGGCTCTGATTATGCCCTGGATTCGAGCTTTCGCTCTAAGCACCAATCAAACGACTGTGGTTCGTGCATCCCATAATAGCTACACTCATCTCCAAGGCCACCGCCACCTGTATACAGTACCCCCCCCACCCCACCCACCTCCTTCTAAGTGCACTTATTTCATAATAACCAGCCTGCGACAGCTCTCATCAAGCCATCAAGCTCACAAATAGAGGACACGGGAAAGGGTGAGCCAGGGTTTGTTTTGCCTGCATCAAATTTTGTCTCCAGCCTCTTGCAACTAACCTTTTCCCCCTGACTACCTCCACAGTTGTATTTTTCTAATCTTTTAGAATGTCACTGGCGCTCAGAAGTCCACCGCTGCCTCTCTGCTGTCTCTTCCTCCTTTACCTCTCCCCCACCCTGCTGTTTGCCTCACCCCCGCCCGTCTCCCTGCTGGTCTGTACCTGTACCTGTGAATGTTAGCGGGCCTCCTCTGGAACCTCGCTGTGAACAGGAGATGACACAGTTTCTGGGTCACTTCTGTCACAGTCCAAATGCCACTCAGGGGGGCTGACCTTTCCGGTGGCCAATGCTAGAGCAGGCAGCCTCCATGCAGGCTGTCACCCCTGTGGTTCCAACCACAAATGCACGCTCCCTCCATTTCACTGACAGACTTTTTTTTCCGCACCAAACTCCCCATGCTCCTCTGTGCTATTCCCCACCTCCTTTCTATCCATGACAATACATGTTAAAAGAATGGGGACAAATCCAATCTGACAAGCAAAGTACCTACCCTAAAATATTTTTGATGTAGGTTATCTTGGCTAAACTCAGAACCATCACCCGGCCCCAACGAGGGCCACAGACATATGGTGTATCGGGTTTCCGTGGAAAGGAACTCCTAAAATGCTTCCTGGATTTATTTGAAGGTGTGGGTTACACAGTGAGCGCCACTGTTTTTACAAATGAGAGCTTGGCTCTAAATGGAATACCTCAATTAGCAAGAAGCCCAGTCAAAACCTTTCCATCCTCCCTTTTTTCTTACATACAGTAGTACACCGTCTAAGATATGTAGGTTTCCACTGCCAAGCTGTTCCTTTTAACGTAAAGTGACTTGTTGAGTTGCACATTTCGGGATGGAATGGAACATTTCAATGACCAGGCCCTGGGTGCATGCGATCTAATGTCACATCAGTGTCAGGAGGGACTCTTTTGCAGGATGTTCAGAGCTCTGAATTATTGTTTTTTTTCGAAGCTCTCGGCTGCATCTGCTTGTCCTGCACTACCAATGACTCATACGCAACTAAACTAAACTAGCCCCACATCTCCCCCCACCCATCTGAGTAGATTATTGTGTCACAGTTTCCCTCAAACATACCATCTGCCTTATATCCTGTCAATCAAACATCCCCTGCTTAGCCATTCAAATTCCCCAGACCAGTTTTCTCATGATCCATTGTTGTTTTTAAATAACAGCCTCTGATTAGCAGGCATAGCTTCCTTAAAATAAAAATGAAATCTCTTTGTATCTGCTTAAGTTCAGTGCAGAGAGGCCGCTTTTCCCCCGGTGCTGTTATTCAAGCCCTTAGAAAAAAAAATCCTTTTTCAATTTCAAAACTGGCTGTTCTGACCCTTCCAGGAGAACTTTTATTTATTTCCACCCTGTGATGTCTTGCTGGCTGAGGGAGGCTGAGAGGATCCCTACTAAAAGCACTGTGCTGCCTGGGGCAGAAACAGGCCAGAGCTCTCTACACATAAATAACACAGGAGCGTGGAGGAAGTTCGTTTGGTGGTCTGCTGGAGGGATAGAACCTAGCCTTCCGTCTCTCTCTGGTTCTGTCCTTTCTGCATCTCAGTCGTCTGTCTAGCAGCTTGGCTGAGGAGACATAAAACAGCAGGGTCTGGAAGAGATTGGGCCAAGATGTACATCTGAGTGTATAGTGGATTTCCAATAGCCTGTGGGCAGGGGCCGGACAGTGAATGCTGTAAACCGCATCAATCAAATTTGAAACATGGAGTCACAGATTTAAGAATTGTAACCAATATTACAATATTTAATAAAATGTGTAACTCAATTGTTTTGCATGTTGTTTCCTGGCAATATTGTCACAGAAATGACGTGAATGATAATGTGCTTTCAATTTTTTCTCCATCACACAAAATTTGAATATCATTAATACTCATGTATTATTATAAGTCAAAAAATGTCTTCAATGAAAAAATACTGTATGTTGAATCTCGTTCTTCCTGGATGCCTCTCGAGGATCAAATTTCTCCAGAACTCTGTTGTTCCTGGCCCCAGGAAGCAACCTCTCTGAACTGGCTTTATTTGGAGAGCACTTGAGTGCCCCATTGTTGTGACAAGAACAATGAATCTAAAAAAGAGGTGGGGGACGAGGGCAAGGAAAACACAAAATAAAGACATCTGGCTGTTAAAATATCATCAGATGGAAGCTTTTTTTTTTTTCTATATTTGCACTCACATCATGGAAATCTTGTCAGCTGATGGTGATGTCGGCCCTTGCCTTTGAAGTAGGTTTAAAAAAAGCTGTATTTAGTTTGCATTGTGTGCAGAACCTAATTTATAGGAGTTGACCCTGGCTCCTCTTTTGTGCGACAGCCATCTTAGAAAACAATGACAGGAAGGCTTGAAACTTGAGAGGAACTGAATCTGCTGTTTTTCATTTTTTTCTGTTCTTATTCAACAGAGAATTTTCCCTCCCTGAGTAAAATAGCTCTGTTTTTGTGTCCAACAGGAGCCATAAACTGATGTCTAAGCATTCCGTGGCCAGGCAATAGGGCTGAGTTTAACTGGACACATGGGGACAGTTGTTTTGTACCACATGGAGCAGGGGGGCCTGACAGAGGAAGCCATGGCCGCCTGGCGACCCCGTGTTGACCCACTGGCCTCCTCGTGGAGGGATCAAGGCCTAGATGGGAGCCGGCTGAGGGTTAGAGGTTTAAGGGTAACAAATCAAGCAACACTTTAGTGGTATTTAACCCCACATACCATATCTCTCTAACTGTGTGAGCGGTGCATTACTGTGCAGAACAAACATAGAAACACTTCTTTTTATTCAGTATGGGGGAGTTTCTTTTTCTCTTCAGCAACATAAGAGGAGTGGCTCAGCTTTGGGAATGATTACACTGTAGTGAAGATGAGGAGAGAACATCCCTTTATTCATACCTTACTGTATTTTTCACCTGAGGCCTGCTCTGCTCCTCTGCAGAACAGTAGGTGGGGGCCGATGGCCAGCTATGAAGCCTCTGTAATATTAGGAAGCGAAAAATAAATTCTTTGCTTTAGTCAGTTTCAATATTACAACAGTTAGAAGACGCAATATGTGTTAAAAGATTATTATAAAATGCCTCCTCTGAGGTTGTGGCAGGTTCTTCATCCTTTCGTTTTCTTCCCTCTTATCATTTTGTGTACAGTAAGGAAGAGGACAAGACAGAGACCCCCTATAGGCAGTGCATATCTGCCCCTAAAAGCATCACTCAACTTTATGTTCACTTCTGGTTCCCCTAGCCCAGCTGTGTTTCTTCCATTAGTATCTGCTCATAAAAGCTACTGGGGTTGTAAAGATGTGAAACAGACAACTGCTGGATGGTCACTCACCTTAACATGGAAATCAGGTGTTGCTATGTACCTGTAGCCACTCACATAGCTTAAGTTAAATAAATATATAATAAGCATATCAAATATTTGCTATTAATATTCATAACAAGAATAAATTAAAAACAATTTATCAAAACATTTTTATTATTTATAATAAACATATAAAAAATTGCACTGTACAATAGATAATTTCTGTTAAATTATCACAGTGTAAAATGTGGCACAGAACACAACAAGGACTGAATATTTTTTTGCAATCCTACAGTGCACTCATGGAGGTGATATAGAGCTAATTAATTTGCATTTTATTTGACTGTGACCTTAGCTCTCTGGCTCTGCCTTAATCCCTTTTGTGGAGAACACTGTAACTTCAGGCTTCTTGGCTTCCTAATTGAGGTTAGCAACATGTTAGCCGACACAGCTTCATGGTTTAGGACATATTCGGTTCAGACTAGGCTGGTGAACTATGATCATTGCCGAAACAATTAGTTACTTTATCTAATTAATTCTTAGTAAATGAATTGGCAAGAATTTTGATAATCAATTTATCATTGTCATTTGTGTAGCAGACATGTTAAACAGGCTTCTCATACTTCATACCTCTTTTCTTTGATTTGGGTCATCGTAAATTGAATATCTTTGGCTTTTTGGTTGGGAAACTGTGACGGCCATTTTTGGGGATTTTTCTGATGTTTTGTTGGCTATCGATTAACCAAAGCATTAACTGCAGGACAGACTATAAGTATAATTTGAAATATCTGAAATATGACTAAACCTTTCCTATAATCAACACCATGCAAACAAGTTGAGGAGAATTGTTGGCACATGAGGTTAATGGGAGCTGCGTGAAAAAGTCTTACAAAATGTGAGGATGTATAGTTAATTAATTTATAGTTACTGAAATATAGTTAATTAGGATAACTCCCGTGAAATAAGCGGATACATTGTGTTGATAGTAATTTTGTGATGAAATTTAGTTGTGGTGTGAACCCCTGCTCCAACCCTCAATACATTTTATAATTTGATGTGAAAAGGGTCACAGTGAGGCCAGTTTTAATCAGAAATGATCCTGTTTACCTCCCCGGAGAGGGAGTGAGAGGGCACTGAGTGACGCAGGTGAGAGACAGGCGTCCACCCAGACCGCACCTCGCTTATCTGCCTATGTAATGGAGGAGGAAAGAGTGACAAAGGCCAGGGCTTTGGGTGTGATAAGGAAGGGGCTCATGTCCTGCTTTGGCCCTGGCTCTCACCCTGGCTGTCCATTGCAAGAGGCCATCCAGGGGCCAGGAGCCGACCATAACCAGGAAAAACCTCCAAGACTGTGTTTTCACACACAGGTATGAATCTGACCCTGTGCTGTCAGATATACAGAGTGCTGGTGTGTATTTACATGTTGCAGCTTTGGGGCATTGAAAGAGAGGAAGAAAGGGAGAGACAGACAGAGACAGAGGGTCAGGTGGAGTTCAGGGCAGATTTTTTGCCAGAAGTCTCACACTGCAGGAATACGAAATTGCTTCCGGATCTAGTTATCCACCGCTGCATAGTTCAGTGTTCTTACCCTTCCTGCCTCCTTGTCTTCCTCTTTCTTTCCAGCCATTCATCCTCCCATCTTTACTTTTTTTTTTTTTTTTTTGCTCTGCTTCTCGTCTTTCAGTCTTTGTCTTTACTCTGACTCTTGTGGCGGTTGGTCCTGCTTGGTAGCATGGCACAGGGTGACAATGTCCGTAGGGAAACAGTCTTTGAGTAGGATACCTCTGTCTCTCTGGCAGTCCAGCTCTCCTATGAAACCATACCAGTAGATCACAAGGCCTGGACCAAACCTGTGGTGCAAAATAAAAGAAACAAAGCCGGCCGGTTAGTATGGCTAGTACATCATTGCTATCATGTCAGAGAGTTCTGAAGAAGTAATCAATGAGTTATGCAGTCGCTTTCAAATTTAGATCTGCAAAATGCTTATGGCTGTTGACTTTGGATTTGGAAGGCTAACAAAAATGCAGGAATAAGTTAGTGAAGAGATAAAAAGATGGAACAGCAGTGAGATTGATCTATGAGCGATAAAGTCACTTAGGTATTTTACTTTGATCAACATCCAGGAAACTTGTGCTGAATCAAACAAAAAAGCCGCCAGGAAGATTAAGATCTTTCTGACAGGGTGATACACACTCGATCACATTACAATGGCGGAGAAATAACAATAATCTGTGAAATAACAAAGCTCTACACCAAAGCCTCCGGATCCTGTCATCAGAAGGCCTTGGCACATAGCAGAGCACAGAGAGTTCAACACAAAGTCTTAAACACACCGCATCTGGTGGTTAATGTTAGCCAGTCCAACAGTGTCCAGCTGTTTCATTCACATTCACTTTGAAAGCCAAACCAACTTTGACATAGTTGGCAAGCATTGTAGCTCCTAAGAGCTATAAATAATGACTTGCCAAGCAATGGAGCAATCAAGTTCAGACTATTTAAATGTAAGGTGTTTTTACTTTTATCCTTTCTTCTGTCTTTTGGTCTCATCAGTCTCTTATCATTTTGCTGCTACCGTGTCTTACGGACACTGTAGTTACTGTACACCTGAAGGTCTGCTAAAAGGTGCAGAAACAATTAAAGTGGAGGACTTCTTCACTGGGAATGTGCAACGTTATTTCACTACTTCTCCTCAGAAAGGCAATAAATCATCTTTCAAGCTATTTATTATGCCCCAAAGAGCCACCGGTGGCCCCTCTCTGCCTCATATAGATCATAGCTATTCTTTGAACATTAGCTGCCATGCATAAAGACATGTCACAGTTGAACTCTGAATAGAGAGCACCCCGGTTACCACATGCAAGACCAGATTCAGGGAGCTGACAGTGCTTTGGTCCCAGACACTCTATCCTCAGACATTTAACAATGTTGTGGGGCCTCTAAAGACCTAGACAGGAAGCTAGCCAAAGGGCCACAGAGAGCAGCAGAAGTTCAGCTCCAAGGTAAAGTGCATAAAACCTTGAACCCGTGTTCAATCATTTCATATTAAAATACTGACTCAAACACCCTATGGTGTTATTTATATAATTGTTATGGGAATCCTTAGTTTTTTGTGCGGATATAATTTATGAGATTATTATAAATACCTAGATGGTTGACCTTAAATTTTGACAAGGAATTTTAACCATATAAATTATAAATGGCAGTGCAAGAATCAGCTGTAGTGACATTGCCAGGTATATGTATGTACTTATGTAATGTGTTGACTGCGCCCTGAGGCAGTGCATGTTTCTACATACAGTACTTGTATGGAGACTGACACATGCACGAAAAAAATATGCGACTATACACACACACCCCCCCCAAGAGGCCCTTTCAGCAGTACATGCTTCTGCACCCCATCCCCACATTCTGCATTTTACAGTGTGTGATTTACTGTGCTGTATCTATGAGCAAACAGGCCAAAGCTAACAGCCCTGGAGAAAGCACACAGATGCACACTGCAAGTTCAACACAATGTCACACATGTAGCTAAGCCTCTCAGCATCGCACAAAGCTCAAGCCCCCAAACTCTCATCGCTCCATGGTCCACTGCAGCACAAGGCTGCCAACTCTTAATATGGAAATGTTATGGAAACAAAACCTAAACATTTACATTAGATGACTTTAGAAAAGGGGTTATGCTCTTCTTTTTATTCAGCTGCCGTGCTGTATGTATTTCTTGTGCTCTGGATGGGGAGGTGAGGCAGAAAAGGGGAGAAAAGAAAGAACGGTTCGCTCAGAGTGAAGAGAGGCAACCTTCTGAAAAGGTTAAAACTGTACATCAACAGATAAGGCAGTGGTGTACGATACATCATGTTCCCAGTCTGTCAGGGGAGGCCGAGCACAAATTGAAACAAGCAAAATTATAAACACAGGGGAGCCGTGTCACCAAGGCCTTTCCATACCCTGAAGAAACTATATGGACGTTTTATCCTACTCAGAATTAATGCAAGTGAATACTGCAGGGACCTTGAGGAAAAAAAAATCTGAGACTGGGAATAGAAACAATAACACAGAGGGGGAAGTCAACGGTCAGGGGGCAGAGACTGAGCCTGACGGCCACAGGGTTGAGATTCTTAAGGAAAAAGTTCCAAGCAGCATCCAGACGCTGTAAAAATCAATTGTAAATGTATGGTATACAGTATGATGCCTTATATATTACTATATAATCCCTCTGAAGCTTGTGTATTGTAACGCCTGAGGAAGTGAATGAAAGTTCAGTTTGAATTTGTTGGCAAATTATGGTTTATTATGTGGGCTGGCTCATCTTAACCTGGCGTGTGCTTATTACACACACCACCTCAAAGTCAGAGTCAGCCATCTCCCAATAAACATCTAACTACGTAACGAGTTGGTGAAATTGTTTGTGAAATGTAGCTAATTTTATCGAGTGGGCCACTTGACGAGCCTGGGCGTGGATTGCGGCTGCCAGCCATGCTTTCGTTAGTGTTAATGAGCGGGTGGTGGTCACATTTGAAGCAGGTGCCAAGCAGCTTACTACTGCAGCTTAATGAGAGCAAGGCACTCAGGAATAAAAACCCTTGAATGGAGAAGAGAGAGTGTTATTAGTGTGTGGCTGCACACACACAGCCAGGCGAGTGTCACAAAGAGCTAAGAACAGAAGGAAATCTTTGTATTTTAAATGTCCTACCCGTACATACAGAGACCACTAGTAAAAATATGAACTGCTAAAGCTAAAGTACAAAACTATAATCTGCAAAGTATGTGCAAATTTACTTTCTTGATTTTATATCTGCCTTCTCATTTAATGAGAAGTTTAAGGTTGCTGGAGGTAAGACAGCCCCCCCCCAAAAAAAAAAAAAAAAAACAAACCTCATAGTTCAACCTTTCTACCAAACACACAGATCCAGGTTAATTTGATCTGCCACATTTGGTGAGAAAAAGCTTCACTAAAACTAGGGGCCGAGCACTTCTGCCAAAACACATTACACGACATGATGGATTATCAATAAAATCAAGGTGAATTTACACTCGACTTTACAACACACTCACTTCATTTTACATACCACGCTGACCCATTTTAAACAAACGCCCCAGCAATGATTTAGACAGCTTAAGCCTCTACCTGAGGGTGAACTCTGTCTCCGAGGTCTCCCCACAAAGACCTCTTTGTTTTCAGCATCCATACATCAGGTCACAAGGTAGGCCCACTAAAGCACTGCCAAACATTAGCTTTAGTCAGTCATTTCGCTGCTCCCTGAAATGCAGATATGGAACCTGCTCAACTTCTTTTAAGACAGAGAGCACTGAGAGGTATACATGAATAAAAGTCTCTGTGTTGGAGACAGAAGAACTGTGTACATAGCACGAGAGAGAAAATGTGAGTATTAGTGACAAATGGCCTGTTTTTTCAAGATCAGTCTTTGTTATTAGCAGCTGCCTACAGGAGTTTATTTACAGGGTCAGATAGTGGTTGTGTGATGTGTTTGTATGTGTAGAGTTTTGAAAGGGGGGCAGTGACCCAGGGCCTGTATGCTAGTTGATATGACACTGCAGCTGATCATTGTACATCCAGCTTGTGTATTTTAATGGCTCTGCAGTGGCTGTTTGTAGAAAGTCAGCCGGCCTGTTGATAAAGACGGTCATGATAACACAAGCTTCCGCGCACAAATTTAGGATATTTAAAGGCAGACTCTGGCTGGAGGGGTGTCCTCGAACAGGGAGGTATATAATCCCTTGCCACAAACTACACATCCTACTGTCCATAAATAATAGCAGATGAATGGAAGAGTTAGCCTCCCACAGAAAAGTTATTAACATGAGTAAAGCTAAGAAGAGAACACCTTCTGTCCTCTCAACCTCCCTGTTTTTTTCTTTTCTTTTTTCTTTGTTTTCATGAGCAAGAAAAAAAGTTCAACTCTGCTCAGGTATGTAAAACACAAATACATGGCAGCCAAAGCACACAGCTGAACGCTGCCCAAACCGACACAAACATTGTAATTAAGGTGGAATAGAGGGCAATGAAAAATAAAACATCTTCAACCAGGTGTAATTCTCCCAGATGTTTTTATGTTTTCTATTGATGGGGTATGGAAATGGAACGTGACATGGATGTGGTTCGTCTTTGTCGCTGTTGGAGGTAGAGAGAACGTTTTGTGCGTATGTATTGTATGTTTGCATAGTGTAGTGCTAGGTTTAACATAGAAATGTAGAGGTGTAATGTGTGAGTTTGAAGGGTGTGGGAGATCAGGTCCAGTCAGTGTGTTGTGAGTTGTATGTTAGCAAGAGCTCATTTATGCTCACCGATGCAGGATACCAACACAACAGAGAGAGGAGGATTCCAATGTTTAATCTATAGCAACCACCGTAAGCTCTGTGGTAGGACCTGCCCTCAGCTCTCCGACCCGCCATACAATTTGTCAAAGCTCAGCGTGATCCACTTTCAGCTCAGGAATACTATGTTATACTTCACTGAAAGATATACCACCTCCAATTTTTGCATGAGCAAGTGGGAACTGTGCTGACTGTAGCATCAAAGATAATGCCATCCAAAAATCACAACTTTATATTCTTTAACACTTCTTTAAGTCTACCTGTCCACTAGGACTGTGCGATATTGACAAAATCAATTATAATGACATTTTTTTCCCTATATACCGTTGAATCATCTCTCACTATA
Organism: Xiphias gladius; assembly: GCF_016859285.1. Taxonomy (NCBI): domain Eukaryota; kingdom Metazoa; phylum Chordata; class Actinopteri; order Istiophoriformes; family Xiphiidae; genus Xiphias; species Xiphias gladius. Next base: position 16,926,335 of record NC_053409.1, read on the forward strand.
ATGCAGCATTGAGCAGAAAAACCTGCTGTGATAACTGTTAACCTCATGGTACTCATAGCAAAATCCAAAATTTGTGATCAACCAAAAGTTGGTTAAAACAAAGTATAAGAACCATTTGAAAATACCAATTACACCCAACTTTGCACTTGTTATTTGACTTTTTCCTGAATAACAAAATGTATGAATTAGTTATTTATTATCTTTATTTTATTACCCTAAAACTCTCCCCAAGCCTTCACTGTACTATGTGACACTGCAGTCTTTATCTCCCACTAAAGAATGATCACTTTCTCTGACCTATCTCCTCAGCCACCCTCTCACATTAACCTAAATCTTATCACCTTACACACACAGACACAATCTGACAGAATCTATATCAATCAGCGGATTGATAACTTGGCTATTGCCTGATTATGTGAATGAGCTAATAAGCCTCAACCTTATTTTTATTTTGATGGTACAATAGTAAGACACAGAAAGCACTGCTTCAAAGCAGCATTTGGTCGTGGTTAGGTTCTGTTTGTACAATATCATGCTTCCCAAACATCCTCCAGCCAAAGGGAGGAGTCTTAATCAGTGTTTGGAACTAGTTGAGTCCCTTAAGTGAGCATGTCGCCTACCACATTAGCAACACATATCTGAGGGACAAGTGTGCGTTGTGTGCGTGTAATGTGTGCTGGTCCCCTCTCAGATCTACCGAGTCACGGTCCAACGCACTTTGACACACTCTGGTCTGCTTTGGATGTGGAGTGAAACCAAACAAGGTGTGGTCTGGCTTTGCCTTTGTCTGTTTAGTGTTCAGAAGCTGGTCTAAACAGCACCAAAGACAATGCATACAACAAAACAACCTTCCGATGACAGCTCTGTGATGACACCAGAACAATCCATATCAAAGCGAGGTTGGAGTTGTGGAACAACTTGTACTTCAGACAAAAACTTTCTGTGCATCATTCCTCTTTTGCAAACAGCATCACTTTTAAATTCCCCCTTTATAATGTGAATGTAATGATAAAAATGCTCTGTCTCTGTGTTATTCTCTGGCTGTGTAAGGGTTAACATTCAAATGGTCAGAGCTCACCTGATCTTTTCTCAGATATCGACTCCCCATTCTCTATAATGACCCTCTATATCACGAAAATGGTTTGATCTCTTCAGCTATGACACACTGAGTGGGTATTCATTAACACCTGATACTGATATTATTAAATTTTATTATGGCAATGGCTGCAAATGGTGTCTCCTCTGCAAGTACTTCACTGAAATCATGAGTAGGCAATAATCATGTCTTTGAGTCTGGATGACTGAAAATACATTTTAAATGCACACACTGCTAACAATTAAGATGACCCTCATTATTTCTAAAATCGGAATTAAAAATAAGATAATAAGAAAAAATGCCTCTGAAGCTGTCACTGTTTTCAGATGAGGCTTATTAGTCTCCTAAGCCAAACACTAGCCACAGTGCTAATTTGGGGATCTGTCCAGAGAGAACCTCTGGCCCTTGATAAGCCTGCATGCCTGTAAGTTCTGCTTTGAGACAGGAAGCTCCCCGCAGAGGCAGGCGAACAGGCTGGGGGCTGGGAGGCTATGCAGACAGAGGACCACAGCGTCAGGGGGATACATGCTCCTTTAACCTGTTATTGTGAACTCCCAGCAGCCCTGGCCGATAATTGCCACCTGTCTCTGGGGAAAAAGAGTCAAAAGCAGGCCGCGGGACGGCCATTTTGTGTCTGCCACTGCTCCTTGCCCCGCGCAGCCCTGGTCCTAATCCTGCCCTTACCCCTGGCGGCTAATGTGTTTTCAATTTAGGATGATCCCCCCACTACAGGCACAGCCCTAATCAACAACAGTTTGTACTGTAACCCTATCTGCCCTCGCTGGGGCAGCGTCAGCCTGACTGGGCGCCTGCAAACCTGATGTGTCCAGCAGAGGAACAGTGTTATGTGTGTATATGTATGGATGATATCATGTTTATATGTGAGGTCACAGGATGTGTGCCTGATAGGTGGCCGTTTGGCTTACACATATGCAATTGAAATAAACATATAAACAGCCACACACACACAACGCAACAGCACCTGGAACACTCTCTCACAAGCAAGTTGCACATGATGCTGCATGGACTCGTCTCTGTATTTGTCCTGCTTGATCTTAGTGCTGCCTTTGACACCATCAATTGCAAGATTTTATTTCAGAGACTGGAACATGTCATTGGGATTGAAGCACCCGCACTAGGCTGCTTTCAGTCTTATTTATCAGACAGATTCCAGTTTGTTCATGTTAAAAATTACTCTTCCATGCACGCAAAAGTTAGTCATGGACTTCCACAGGGCTCTGTGCTAGGACCGATACTTTTCACCCTATATGTGCTTCCTTTAGGCAATATTATCAGGAAGCACCACATAAATTGCCATTGCTAAGCAGATGACACCCAGCTTTATTTATTTATGAAGCAGGATGAAACAAACCAGGTAGTCAAACTACAGGAATGTCTTAAAGACCTAAAGGCCTGGATGACCTGCATTTTTTTTACTTCTGAATTCAGACAAAACTTAAGTTTTTGTACTTGGCCCTAAACACCTCAGAAAAACATTATCTAATCATATAGTTACTTTGGATGGCATTAGCTTGGGCTCCAATTCTACTCTAAGGAACCTTGAAGTCATTTTTGACACGGACATGTCCCTTGCCTCACACATAAAACAAGTCTCTTGGACAGCCTTCTTCCACCTGTGCAATATTGTGAAAATTAGAAAGATCCTGTCTCAAAAGGATGCAGAACTCATCCAAGCATTTAGACTAGACTACTGTAATTCTTTATTATCAGGATGTCTCAATAACTCTGTGAAAAGCCTTCAGTTGATCCAAAATGCTGCAGTGCGAGTGGTGACAGGAACTCGAAAAAGAGGTTATATTTCTCCCGTTAGCTTCTCTAAATTGGCTCCCTGTAAAATCCAGAATAGAATTCAAAATCCTTCTCCTTATGAAAAAAGCCCATAATGACCAAGCGCCATCGTATCTAAGACCTCATAGTACCCTATTTTCACAATAGAACACTTCATTCTAAAAATGCAGGCTTACTCGTGGTTCCTAGAGTTTCCAAGAGTAGAATGGGAGGCAGATTCTGCAGCTATGTGGCTCCTGTGGAGCCAGCTCCCAGTTTGGATCTCACCCTCTCTACATTTAAGTGTAGGCTTAAAATCTTCCTCTTTGATAAGGTTTATGGTTAGGGATGGCTCAGGTGAGCCCTGAGCCATTCCTTAGTTATGCTACTATAGGCTGAGGGTAACTCCCATGATGCACTGACCACTTCTTCTCCCTTTTTTTCCTCTCTGTCGCTCTCTCTCTCCATCCCCATACATTTATAACACACTGCTACATGTCATAAAAACTTCTGTCTTTTCTCTCCCGTAATTCGTCCTTGTCCTCATTTTGCAGGTATCTTTGACTCCAGAGCTGCAGGATCTGGATCTGCCACTACTACACACTCATCATCATCATCATCTTCATTATTATCATAATTACTATTATTGTTTTTATGGCTTAAATGCAGGAATTCATATGTTGTCGTCAAATTCTTTGTTTACACACAAGTGCAATTATTATTATTATTATTATTATTATTATTATTATTATCTGGCACTGCTATCATTGCTGCTGTTATTATTAATAACACTATTACATCTATAGGTTTCACTACTATTATTACCATTATAACCACCAGTGCTTGAATACAACAGTATATAAAGCTGTTCCTGGTCTCTCTCCTCTCTCTCCCTCTCTCCCCCCTTTCTCATCTCTCCCCAACCGGTTGAGGCAGATGACTGCCGATTTTGTCGGTTTCTTCCTGTTAAAGGGAGTTTTTCCTCTCCGCTGTCGCCAAGTGTTTCCTCATGGTGGGTACTATTGGATTTCTCTCTATAATATTGTAAGGTCTTGACCTTACTCTGTAAAGTGCCTTGTAATGTATGTTATGATTTGGCGCTATATAAATAAAACTGAACTGAAATGAATTGAAAAGTCAGGTTACAAACAAAACATAGACATTTAAATATTAATGTATATAAAGACAATGAAGGCCGGGGCTCTATTTTAAACATACTTTTAAGCATACCTAATATTACTGAAGGCAGAAAAATTAGGAAATATTCCTGTTTCCAACAAATATATAATAGATAAAATTAAACATAGCCAAGAGACATTTTTACAAAGTGAAGAATGCACTTTCTATATTCTTTATGTCAAACTTAATTGTTCTTTATTCTGCAAAGGAACTTGCATTTATATTCTTTATATTTATATTCTGAAAAAGCAAAACTGTCTATAGGTTCCATTTCAGAAATCAATTTAATACCTTTAACTCTACTGCCACATCAGCAAGGGCTGAATCAAAAGTTAGGCCCGGAATGGCAGGTGTGAATGTTTGTTGTGTAGGGCCTCCTGGCCTCTGCATCCATGAGCAGAACCCTGCCCCAAAATTAGAGTGTGGCCTCTAATGTCTCCCTGGGAGAAAAAGAGACCTGGCTTTCGTCCAAATCAGCACCTTTGGAAGTGCAGTCGTGTTACCACCACTAAATCAACATGTCAGCACCCGGCCCAGTGAACTTCTTCACCCAGTCTCCACCGCTTACAGCTACCTCACACACCTAATGAATTGGTGTGAATGCCCATCTCTCTGCTAAAATGAAGAAGGGAAGCAAGATATGAAGAGAAAAAGGAAAAATAAGATATTTCTTTTTCAGCTGTTGCATGGAACATTTGGAGTCCCCCAATATGATTATCATCACCAGACACAGAAAAACTGTATTAGTGCTATTACTTGAACAAAGAACTGCTGTGACAAACAACAAATTGTAGGTTAAGGTATCCTCGCCATCAACCTTGGCCTCTGAGTCCAAAATGGAACTGTCCCAGTTTGGAGGGGAAATTTGGAGATGGACACAGGCGAAGGGCCACAGAAAGTCAGATGCTTACTCGGCTGTCTGTTTACATTCCTGAGGGTAATTTTAGCCCCTGGGGAGAGCTGAGCAGGAGAGCCGACATGTCGTTGGGGCTTGTCAGTGGTCGACGGGCCAGCCGGCGCAGTGGCGGCACCTGGACAAGTGGGTGGTACAAAAAAAAACAACAAAAAAAACCACACACATATACACACACACACAGACCTCCAGCAGACAGACCCTTGGAACTGTTCTCTGTGTATGTGCCACTCAATTATTCATCAGGTTTAGTATAAGGAAATTTTTAAAGAACCAGTTTGTATCTTTTGTATAATTTCAACAGCTACTTTTTTGACAGAATTGAACAACTAAACAGAGACAGAATCTGACAAAGAGGCCTCATGGAAAACCACAGAGCTAACAGACTCACCACAGAGCACCATTAGCACAGGATATACCCAATGTTTTCACTGTTGATCTGTGGTGCAAATCTAATTTCATTGTAGTTTTTAAAAATTTGCTATGCAAACAAAACAAAAATCCTAGCTCAGGAATCGCTGAGGGCTTCTGTGCGCGTGTTGGGATTTGTCTTTTTATTACTCCCAGCCCAGAGTGTACCTTCAAAGGGCAAGAGAGCAAGATGTCCATGTGTGTTTGCGGTGTGAGTGCACATGTAAGAGAGAGAGAGCGAGAGAGAGAGAGAGCGCGAGAGCGAGAGAGAGCGAGAGAGAGAGAGAGAGAGAGAGAGAGAGAGAGAGAGAGACTCAGAGCTTATCAAAACTAATTAGGCGAGGGATCAGGATGGAAGTTAAATACTGGGCTACATGTAATGAAAGAAGCAGAGTGGGGGACATCTAGGGGTCAGGCCCACACCAAACAGTGCTCCTCAGGCAATCTGGTATTGATTTTCACTCGTTTGGGGATGAAGGTGGACGGAGGGGAGGGAACCATGGGGAGAGAGAGAACGAGATGGGGAGAGGCGGTAGGGCAGAGTCTAAGGGTCTCGTGAGTTGTCAACTTGACAGTTTAACCCCTTTTGGAGGAGAACAAACAAACAGAGGGATCTCCTGGGCTGACAGCGTTGATCTGTCATAGCGATGACTGCAAAGCCCCACACAATGCCCACACAGGAGAGGAGAGTGGGGAGAAAAGGGAGGGTGGGTTGATACAGATATGCAGAGGCACATTCCCTCACCCTAAGAAGGTAGGACTGTGCTCTGCTGAAGATCTCGCACTCCTGATCTATGAATATATCTGTGCCTTCAAAAATTCAGAGAAGGAAAAAATTCAATGACTAGACTACATTTCCACTGAGACTGTTCGATTTAAGAACAAATATAGACTATATATTTATACATTTATACAGTATGTGCATGATATTTATGATTAATCATGTTCTGTAACTGCAGTAAATGACAGAATGCACACATATGCAGAACAGTGTTACCCAATCTCATCAATTACATTTTGGTCCGTCCCCAAGTTTGTGTGTCTCTGACAAAGCAGTATTGGTCATAGTCCACAGCCACACAGACACACAGATGTCAGCGCTCCTCTCTTGTCACTCAAACTTTGAGGGCCGTCACCCCAAGCACCTTCCCTCTCATGTCCTTAAACACTTGAAGACCCCTTTCACTTTTCCCCTCAGACTGCCTCATCACTTTGTCACATTGCCAAAGGGGACTCCATTAGCCTGGCCATGCACAGAGCCCCCAACTCTCCCTTACACTTAACACACACACACACACACACACACACACACACACACACACACACACACACACACACACACACACACACACACACACACACACACACACACACACACACAGAGGCTGATACACGCAGCTAAGGCTGTCTACATCAAATTAGAGTGGCCCCTATTGTCCCTATTACGGCCTGGGGATGCTCCATCATGACGGATGCTACAGGGTCCCTCACTTGTCAGGAGTTGTCAGACAGATAGGGAGTCTGGATACACACAGCTGACAGGTAATCTTAATGTCTTCAATTAGCCCAATTAAGCCTGTCATAAACAATTCGAAAAGTGCTCGACCAACACAAACAGATAAACGCATGCACAAGCGTACACTGGCACACACACTCACACAACAAGGTCTGTAGGGTAATCATGAGAGGGGTAATGGGTATATCAGCGGACGGTTGACTTGTCTTTTGTTTCAAGGAGGGGTGTGTCCCCATCCCTTGCTCTCAGCTGTGCACTGCCGGCTGCTACCTGGTCAGTTCAAATTGTACTATCTCCTTTCATTAGTGCATCGCTGGCTGAGAATCTGAAAGGCCGTGACAAAATTCATTTGAGACGAGTGGGAGCAGATTGCCTGAAGCAGGTGCTATAAGGGAGATAAAACAAAAGCAGCACCTTTGTGTACATGTGCATGTGCGTGTGTGTTTGTGTGTGTGTGTGTGTGAGAGGGGTTTTTTCTGGTCTTCACATTCTGTTCTATTTCTTGCTATGGTTAATGGGTAAGGACACAAAAGTGCTTCTGAAAAAAAAAACAGAAAGAAAGAAAGAACAGGGACCAGAGAGGAATCGGCCAAGCACACAGTTGCAGCATTTACAGAGCTGTGGTGAAATCTAAATATTGTTTCTAGCGTGACTAAATAGGCCACCACCTTTCTGTGCTGAGGATGTGCGATAACTAACATTGTTTGATTTGGTCTCTCCTTTATAATATCTTATCGCAGAGCAATGGTGACACCCACACGATATCATCAGCTTTTGTCCTCTAACCGTTTCTTTAAATTCATCTATTTGCATTCACTATCAATTTCTTTTTCTCCAGGGATGCAGGACACATTTCAGCAACTGTGAAGCACAAGCTAATATTTAAAACAGAGACTCCACGGTTTTCAAACACAAGAGCTGAGAGAAGTTAGCATCAATATTTGAACAAGAACTTCACATCAACACTGCCTTGATCTTATGTGCAGCATCTCTGAAATGCCCCACATCAAGCAACAATACTGACACTTTCAATGCAGTGCTTATACGCTAGTCTCTGGGCATTCAGGGCAATGTTGTACAAAGGCAAAAAAAGAGCAAAATACATCAACACAGAGGAATTCAGTTAAAACCAACGCAATATGCTGAATGGTGAAATCCCAAGGCATTTTTTCATTCAAGAGTCAAACTGGGACAAGAAGACAAACCAACTGCTATCAGCAAGATCTGTGATGGACCTCTAACTCTACTTCTGATCTTTACCTCAAGTGACGGCTGGAATGCCATCTGAGGAAAGAAAAAAGAAGGAAAGACAGAAAGAGTAAAGCCGTCACCGGGAAGTTGTAATAGGAAATTGCTCTTGGCAACTATTTGTTCAAGCACCAGATTTTTTTCGTCTTTATGCCAACCCAGTGAGACCCCATTGGAAAACAGGGCAGGTCCCCCTAATGAGTAATCTATCTCAAAGCAGTCGTGTCTGGGCATGACAGTTTACTGAGAGGCTTGAAGAACTGGTAATTACCAGTGTTACGGGGCAATTAATGCATATTACACTGCGGCACTCATGGCGGTGACTGTCAGCTCCCCAATAAAAATGAGCACTCTTCAGCTAAAGGGTGACATTAATTGGGCCCTTAATGACTATGCAGAGGAACCAAGCCAAATAGGAACAAAACAGGGGACTCGCTCTGACTCCAGCAGAGGGCTGGAAATTGGACTAAAAATGAGATTAATTGCTGTTTAGAAAAAAAAGAAGGGAAAAAATGTGGTGAGGGGAAGGGGGAGAAAGAGGTTGGAATTATAGGGTGCAGAGAGCAAGGGCTGCACAGATGACAATTCAATTAATTATTTTATACTGTATTTTCTATACCTTAAGAAGTGCAGACAGGTCTCAGGCCCATTTTGATGGCTTTGTCTTGATATCTCGCTCAGTGCATAAACAGCTACACATACATTTCCCAAGGCACCCACATACAGTGTTATGGTGCATAGGCTCAATATAATGAATACATCTAAAATCTTCATTCACTTGAAAATGAGCTTTCCCACGTAACACAAAGAAGGATAGAAGAGGAACATATACAGCTGTGATGATTGTAAAGGAGATCAGGCAGTTAGGTGTTCCATAATGTGCAATAGAGAAAAATCCTCTTCAGAAGCAAGTATTGAGATTTTCTGGGCTACACACTTTCCTATTAAGCCAAAGACCATAAGTATGTCTTTCCACTTAAAACAGTCAATAAAACATTAAGCAAAGCTTTAATTAAAAGTAAATCTGCCAAACTGCAGGCCTTCTGCCGGCAGAAATGTTTGTTTCAAAGGAGATCAAGGATGTGGTGAAGCCATGAAGTAAATCAGATTAATCTTGCTAAAGCTAGGCATATACTGAACACCACCTGAATATGCAAGCCCCAAATCATAAAAATATCAGCATGCAAAACATGCCATCATTTGCATACATTTTTGATTTTGGATTTCCTTGCTATTTAAATATGCAGTTAGAAATAGTCCAGCACTGCCTCTTGCGCTGTCACGCTGCACTCTCACACTGTCATTGGTCCTGATAGAACTCTTCTGCTTCAAAGGGAGCTTTGCAATGGAGAAGAGAATGAGCAAATATTTGAATTGCAAAAACACATCATCTTCCAAGGGGAGAAAATTCAAGACAACTTTTTAGAGTTAAAGATATCCCCAACCCCCAGCAAGCTAACCCTCTGCTCACAGCACAAAAAAGTCAACATATTCATAGCGTAAGCCCTCTTCCTGCTAATTTACCATATCCAAATTTGTGTAATGGGATATGACACATTTTAGAGGGGATTGAGGGGAAAAAAACTTTAATTTGAGGAGAGAACCATAAAATGTTTAAGCTGCTCCTGTATTTAACTGAAATCCACCACACAAATCCAGGTTCTCAGACAACCTGACATGGGTTTGATTATAGACTGAAGTGTAATTAGCTACTTAAGTTATCCTCTGGAAGGTTGGAGTGAGCAGCACTACCATCCTTACTAGCTATTTCAGCATATCTAAAGAGACCTTTAGATTCTGCAAGAGTGCCGTTCCCCTCAGGATTCAGCACAGCCAGTTTACAGCCATTTACATGCAACCACTCCAAGAGAATCTATAACAGCTTCCAACTTTTGCAGAAGTTAGTGAAAAAAGTGTAATAAATAATCTTCATGACAAATCAATAATATGACTCACAGCATATTTGAAAATACGAGCCCCCCAATTTGATGTCAGGATAAATAGAACATTTAAGCCAAAACTTACAAGTCTAGACCTGAAGGCCATGAATAACATTAACAGCAATAAATACCCATCTTCAGACATCTGAAAAAACACCCCAGCAAAAGGGAGAAACACTCAACTCCTGTGTTTATGATTGTAAATTTATTTACCACAGGCTCAGTACTACCTTGAATTTTAAATTGGGGAAAATGTGAGTGTCTCACACATATTCAGAAACTGTCTGGGAAACTTGGAGAATTAAGTTAGTGGCAAAATAAACTGGGGAAAGACAGGCAATCAGCTACTGGTGGAAAAAAAAATTCAAGGCTACATTTTTTTATAAGCACATCAAATCTTTCAATGTAAGACAAATAGTTTGTGGATTCCATACAATAATTGGAGGATAATTTTAAGTTTAAAGTGTTACCTTTTAAAATTATATGTAAACATCATTCCTACATACGAGTAAACCTGTAATCACAGTCTTAAAATGCTTAATTCTTATCATCTCTTAACACACAGTAAGCATTACCCAGAGTATCTCAATACACCGTCCACATCACACTTCCAACCAGTAAAACCCTCTAGTGGCCTCTACTCCTTGTGAGCTGCCGACCTACGTGCAGACAACTTGGAGACAGGTCTGAGCAGAAATCAAACCTGAATGATGGATAGCTTTACTGCACAATGACCTCCGTCATTGGGTTCTTGCCCTAAATCAATGCTGGCGATAACGGCCCTGTGCCAGCGCTCACCTTGCTATGTTCACCAGGAGACCTTATCTATGGCAGGAGGAAGTATGAGAAATAATTAAAGACAAGCCACGACAAAAAAACACTAACCCTACCTTGTCAGACATTATTTACAATGTATACCCCCCACCACTCCTGTTAAAATAGTAATTATGAGAACCAGAGAGATTTGGGATTGTGTGTTTGGAGGATTAAACTGTTTTAGGTTTGTAGGGAATGCTTTGCACATACCTTCTTTCCAAGCGGGCTTCATATTTTAACAAGGAGACTTGTAGATTTAGGATTGACAATCCCTACTCTTTATACGCTGAAGAGCACACACAAACATTCATTCAAAAAAAATTATAAATTAGATTCTTAAATTTCAGCACCGTCAGGTCTGTGTGGACTGGCCAAACTTTCAGTGATGCATACAAGGAGAGGTTGGAGGTTGAAGTTGAGAGGAGGGCTGACAGGAAGTAAAAGCAAAGACTTTATGAAGATTACAGCACTGAGAACTCTGAGACCTCTATGTAGTTTTTTCCATTTGACTGTGCATATGATAAAGTGTGTGTGTGTGACATAGAGAGAGACATAGAAAGCACAGCGAGAGAGCGAGCATGCTTCCAGGCAGTCGCATCAAAATGGAGAGAGAGACCAAACATGACATCAAACGTTGCAATTAGCTGACCCCTTTCTCCTAGAGTCACAGTTTGAAAAGCCCCGCCTTTAAAACCCTGATTAAAATACATTTGCTTTCTCATTCAAAATGACATTTGACAAGGTTAGTAATATTTCAACTAACTGCAAAAACATTCTTGTGGCCGTAATCCTTTTTTTCCATCACTTTGCAGGGGCGCAGGTAACCTCAGAGTGAGTTTCCCATGAACTCAGCGCTACAATTTGAAAACAAAACGGCTGAGGGAGAAAAAAAAACGTAAGAGTAGTTCAAAGTTTCACTCAAGAGTGTTTTGCTTCACCCGGGCAGTTGAGACTAAATGTTTTGCGATCATTATTCAGAGAATTTATCCCCTTTCTAATTTAAACCACAACAAATATTTAAAAACAGAGCCAGTAGTCTTGTCTCTAACTGCAAGCTCCATCCTTAGTAGGTACTCAGGGGGGCTGAAGACTGTCAGTAGCTCTGGGGATAGAGCTCTTCAAACTATTAAAACACCCTCATCACCAAATTAGGAGAGGTGCAGTTTGTAGTACAATGGTCTGTCCAAAGGAGAAGTAATCTAAAAAGTAAAGCAAGGTGCAATTTATTTGTGCATGACAGTATAGATATATAATAGTAAGGGTATATTGCAGTCACAATGTTGTTTTGGAATCAATGTTGAGCCCAGGTTTTTTTTAAAAAGGGCTACAAAGGAACAGCAAACTTATATAAACAAAATGTAAATGGTGTCTGAGACAGTCTTTGTCAGTGTGCTGTCCTGACAAAACAAGCTGAAGATAAACAATGAATAAGGGAAAGGGATCAGAAATGGTCAGGCCAAAACTCTGTTTAAAGTTAATAGTTTTCACATCCATTCCATACGCAGGAGAAGAGAATGTGAAGTGTCGGGCTGGACAGTGAGCCAGCCCAGGCTTAGCTGCAGCTGTGCTCAAATTGAAGTGGCACTTTCTATCAGAGGCCTTTCGCCAGACAGTGCTATTCTGCCCTTTCACTTGTAACCTCCACGACACACAGACACCCATTACAAAAAATAAGAATGGTCATTTAAAACACACAGCAGTCATTGAAGAGACAGATTTTGGTTTTAACATGGGGGAAGATTCATGGTGCCAAAGTGCCAGCTGATAGAGATATCACTCAAAATGAGAAATTCATTTCTCCGACATCTCTGTGGCGGCCAGTCAAAGGGGGTGGCTCAGAGCCTAAAACTCTGCACAGAGTTTATATTTCATTTGTTCAGAAATGTATGCCTTTGTTAACTTGCATCAGTCCAAAGGAAAGGGTTGGGTATCGTACATTTCAACTTTCAGCATGATGAAACGTTACATCGACAGCGGACGGAGATGGAATTTGGATCCTATCATTACGCTGTTAACTCCTTAAGCCCTTGTCAAAAAGGTCTGGTTTATCGTGCTCATTTAAAATACATAATAAGGAAAAAAAAAATGATTAGCATTATTAACGCAAGAGAGAGGAAAGAATATATTAGCAGTCATATTGAGCACACACTTAGTCTGAGGAGTTTTAATAGGGTGCAGTGGCCAAAAGCATTTTTTTTCTGATCATTTATAGACCTGACAAAGCTTGGGAAGACAAATTTGTTGACCTGATAGATCTTGTACATTAACTCCTACAATTGATGAGCAAAATCAGAAGGTCAGCACTTGGACACAGGCTCCTCATATGTCTTTGATTACACACTCCCACTATGGGATAGGCAGGCAGAGATGTTTAAGCTATCAGGCAATCAGACCGCCGAGAGACGTGAAACTCAAACCAGAGTTGGGAGAGGGAGAGGGCTGCCTGGGAACAAAGATGAGGGAAGAGGGTCCTGATGAAGCTCTTTAACAAATGCCAGGCCAGTGAGGGAGAACTCCAACATTCTTGTATCTCTTTCAGTGTCTCTGGCAACAATGCACTGAAGTGAATTAATATTGAAATATAAAGCAAAGTTCACAAAAACAAATACCTCTACATCTGGTGTTTAAATTCAGTTACTTATGGTACATCAATCAAAATGACTGCCATGAGGTACAATCAGATATAGGTCTCACATACCGAAACAAACAATTCAAACCATATATCAACATTATTTTGGGAGATGAATGAGGTCATATGGCGAATGAAAAATGTAAAAATACTGTCCCAACTAAAATTTTGAATAATGGGCATAAATTCAAAACAGCATAGCTGCTTTTGACGTCATTTACTGTAGAACAGACACAGAGACTGATTAGTGTTCTGGTGATGCACATTTTTACACATTTGATTACAATAATTTTGTTATTCTGTAAAGTTGTATCTTTATTTACTGCATTGTTGAAAAAAAACCTGAGGAAGTAACAAAAAAAAAGGGGAAACCCTTTACACTTTGTTCTGACTTTCTAAATCATTGTTCTAGGTGTAAATCGCCAGAAGCTTTTTATCAAGATCTTTCTGTAGTACATGCACACAGAGGTCAAACTGAGCAAGGATAGCACTGAAGACTACAAATACTATAAACTCAAATGTATGCACATTATATTTCTGATAGTTTGTATTTTCCAGATTACTTGTCTGAGAAGACTGGGACATGATTTAAATGTACAGAAAAAAAGTCTGAAAGCTACACAAGAAGATGAAATCAGTGGAAGGAAGGAAATGAGCATAGGTGGTATTAAAAAAAAAAAAAACAAGGTTATGTGAGGGACAGTGGGCCTATAAAAAGAAGCCTACTGTCTAGGTTATCTATAAGGAACCACTTATCACAAGCCACCAGCTCCACACAGTGACTGATGGGCCTCCACAGACCATGAGTACCAGCACATTATCTGGTACACACAGAGCTTCTCTTTAAACACAAAGGCAGAAATATGAAGCATTGTTTTCTGGGCTGTCATTTGGTAAAAGTAGTCTAGTTATTTTTGGTGTGAGTACAAATACTGTTTACAGAAATACACAAGGCATTTCTGTCCAATCTATAAGTTAAAGCTAAGATAAACTGGCTACCATAAACCATTAATTTGTGGCATGTGAAAGACCGCCGATTTAAACCAAAGTAGCTCTTAAAAGGTTCAATTTAATCTTGAAGAATACTATTAAAAATGAGCACCAGTAGCCTATAGAATACATGGAGCAATGCTTACAGTAAGACTGGTCAACCTAACCAAATCAATTAAAAAAAGAGAAAAAACATCAAGGAAATCGTTATCCTCCATATAAAGCTGCCTAACACTTGTCATATCATTAACTTTCACATCCAGAACTAAAATATGCATTCCACCTCTATCCATGTGACATATGGAGAAGTAAAAGCCCTCCTTCTCTATGCCCAATGCCATTCCTTAAAACACAATGTCAGACCATATGAATGATAGAAAAAAAGACCAAATTGTTCCCATTCAATTGGGATTTTTTTTTTTTTTTTTAAAGAAGTAAAGAATTTCTTATTTTTTCAGAGCTTTTCCTGGTCTCATTAATTTTCTGCGACAGGCCACAGGACTCATGGTCCAGTGCTCTCCTTAGGCCTTGGGAAGACACTGGAGGATGCATCTGATGACTCCTGGCCTCCTTCATCCCCTTCTACAGAGATGTTAAAACGCAATTAAGCCCTTTAGTTGGGCAGCATTAAGATGCTTTTGAAGCAGCTGTGGAGGTGAATGAAATTAAATACTTAAAAGGCCTCATGAACCAAAGGTCCTAGGAAGCATTAAATATTTGTGTTGTAGCTTTATGTCTACCGAGCTTAAATGTGTTGTGTGTGTATGTGGGGAGAATGTGTTCATAAAAATCTTCTTAAATTATCATCAGCCTCTACGATAGATTCAACAAAAATATTCAGCTAAATAGAAGAGCACAAACTTTGTATTACAACAAACATCCCTAAAATGATCTTTCTATTTCCCGTTATCTCTCTGTAACATTCTACAAATGTGAAGCTATTCAGGAGGAGTAAGTGTACACACAGGCCTTTGTGAGACACAGCAATCATCATGTACTGTGAGTACAATCTATTTGCCTAGGCTATCTATCTCCACATCAAGAAAATATTACTCCAAGTTTACACATTGAGTGTTATGCAGACCTGAATGTCTTTTGAGGGTAAGGAAGCTATCGAAATTCTGCCGTTAGACTGAATTTTACAAAAAGCTCTTTCTAATCCTTACCCACTACTTTCTGTGTGTTTGACAAATGCTCTTGACTTCTTCCTGGAATTAAACTCAGAAGGTCACTGTAGAGGTAAAAAGAAGGAGAAGGGGGAAAAGGCAGTGAGACTGAGAAAATAAGGGGGGGGGAGTGTGTCTTTTTAAGTCTGATGACATACATCATGAAAGCTGACAAAAAAATGTACGTTCATCTTTTAAAAAGTTCCATAGCGAAACAGGAATTCATGGAGAAGACATGCTTGCACCCCATTTTACTTGAGGCTTTCTTCTCCATCTCATAGTGTCACAGGCAAGCAGAAAGACAGGAGGAGGGATATATATCGCTGGGGTGCCGCTTTCTGTCTCGCTCCTCGTTACACACACAGCGCCCGTGTCAAAGCTGCTCTCACACTCAATGGTAAATGACAAATTTGGATAATGCACACATACAACCCTACTAAAATAAATAGCAGACATGGAGGCTTAACCAGAGCTAAATCCTGAGGCTGCTGGAGACCTGAGAGTGCGGATTACACCCCAGACGCCTTAAACAATGCACCCAAATGTGCATCCTTAAAAGCATGAAATCCTTGAAGCATCAGAGCCAGCTTGTCATTTGCCATTAATATTCCAAGTTGCTTGTGCTTTGGGGGCCAGCATTGCACTTCTGTGTGCTGATGTGCCCTAAAACAAACACTTGCAAAGCCCTAAAGGAACCACCATTGTGGATAGCTATTTTTCTAGCTGTGGAATATTCTAAGAGAGGATGTCATAACAAAGGAAATAATAAAAGAGGCCACGTTCCAGCACTACATGGGGTATCCATAACTATAAATAGAAGGAAGGCAATGTCAGAGACACTTAAGCTTTACCTTGAAAACTGATATTCGTGCTTTCAAAAAACAGAGGAAATGAAGCTCTAACTATAATTTTCTATAAGTACTTTTCCTATAAGTTAACTACAAGTACATAAAAACTCCACCACCATAAAACCTTGTATCCCCTGAAAAGCCACCTCTCATCAACATCATAACAGAAAAGCTTATATGCAGTAAGAAACTTGAACTGCAATGTGCAGAGGAGCAACTATTCACATACCTATGGCTTCATACATTGCATCACTATGATTACAGTAAATGGTTATTTTTTAAAGGCCACTATCGCAATGGAATTTTTCCCCCTCTCTTTGTTATGCACATCTCTGATAGGAAGGTGAGGTAAATTATGGCAGGGCACAGGTCTCTGAGGTGTCACATCGTCACCCCAGAAGCGCCAGTACCTGTCCTCAAGGACAGCCCTGTAATGTCCAGCCTCATTGGATCAGCAGCAGCCAAAGCCTGTGGGCACCCTCTCTCAGGTGACATCCCCTATCTACTCTGGCCCTATGATGGCCCTGCTGCTGCTGAGGCTTATATTACTCTTATGCTACATCTGCATTAAATGGGCCCACATGGCTGGCTATTTGCAAGCAAACACATATTGGCGTGCTGTATATGCGCACGCAAGTATTTCCACATATGAACAAATGCCTAATTTATATTTAACCAGTCATACACAGAGAAGAAAACACTGCATATCCAAGGATCGAGAAATAAAACCTTTTTTAAAGATGAAGGCATAATCTGATGAATTGAATAAAAGTAGTCTAAAACACATTGTGTCATTACACTCTACTAATTAAGCATTCCTGTTGTCACTTCTTTGAAAAGTTCAACAAAAAATGATGGACATGCCCATTAAAAAAGGATGGAAATGTACAATATCTTAAATCAAAAAATTAATTTGATGTCGCAAATGGAGTGACGGTTCTGAGGCTACAGCAGAATTACCATGCAATTTCAGTTATTAAATCTACAGCATACAGTCTCAGATATAATTGGAAAAAGTTCACAAAGAACTCAAGATGTCTAATTGCAGCTGTGTCAGCTAACATAAAACATCACATAAATCAGATTTCTGTATATTCATTAGCCACTGTGTCAGCGAGCAGATTAGTGATGTTGTAGGAACAGTCTGGTGAGTTCAGAATTATGACTTCCTCATTAATTGTAGTTTTGCTTCCATTATGTGTGTCAAAAAAAGTGCTACAAGAAAGGACAAGCACTAATCTTGCACAAAACAGATTTGAATGGAGATTGATATGCGCTTTTGGAGCATGAGAATCTTCTGCTGGTAATTATGGGAGGACATAAATTAACTACATTACAACAGGGCATGACTTTCAAAATTACTAAAACAAAAGAGCCAGATGAAACATAATGCCTTTGCGTGCATTCAAGTCTCAACAAATTTCAGTGGTCAAGCCAGATGATGTATAATGGCAAACTCAAAAGTCTTAACCCCCACTTCAAATGAGGGAGAAATGAGGCATACTGTCCCATTATATTGCTATAAATCATTTTTTGTAGACGGCTGACAGCTTTTTATCAGATCTAACCTTTTCAAGCTTCCATTAAGAGTGCTAACATTTTCAACTCTGACACATTTGCAGTTTACGAATCTCACAGTTGATTTACTTTGGGAGGGGGCACGCTGGCATTCATGCTCATTCCACAGAGGCTGTCCATTGTGTTGGGTGGAATGGGGGAGGGAAAATGGGGAACAGTAAAGAGAACGGACACTGAATCTTCTTATTTGACTCTACATTTACCCTTTTAATTTGCTATACTACAGTGCAAAGTAGCTTTGTTGCTGAAAAGCTATTTTGTTGTAAACAGTATAATCAGATTTACTCTATTGATTCGTTCATAATACACAACTGCTGCATGGAGGGCAATTAAGGGTCACACAGATCCCTCATAATTTGACAAATTAATAAATATTGGACTTTCTCACAGAAGAGATGCTGTCAGACTTTGAAACAAGCAAAGACTAGTGGAACAGGATACAAAAGACAAGCATTGTATCAGTTTAAGAGGAACCTTTGGAGGCCTTTTTGTCTAAGTTTTGCTTTGTGAACGTGCTTTGCTGTGAAAAGCTGTAGTGTTGATGTTTTGACTGTTTCTCACAGTATTTTTTCTACAAGCTGTGATACACAGTCTCCTTACAGTGAGAACCTATAATTGATCTATAGAATCATCTATTTATCCATCCATCAAATATTAAAACTTGTCCTTTGTCCTCAATTTCAGATACATAACCTTTACAAGGGACTCCACAAAAACACTGACAACAACATATTAAGTAACTAAACCTGACCGGGGCCACTACAGTAGCATGGTCCAAATTTGCAACAAACAATGACAAAAATCCAAATCTCTATTTCTACAGAATTTCTGCAAATCTATCACAATAGCTCAAGTACACAAATATTAAGGAAGTCCGCATATAATTGTCATTATCTAGATTGATTCTTGTAAGTGTGTGATAAGCTAAACTAATCAAACAAATACAAGGCAGAACTTTAGCTGCTGCTGGGAGAGTTATGGAGGGAACTTTGCCAACCATAATTGATTTAAGTACACCATAATCAAGAAGGGGCAGTTAAGGTGGTAACGCACAAGGGTCCATATTTCATTACATGCTGTGTTTAACCTTACCCACTTCTCCTAAAACACACAAGAGGCTCATTATGTGTTTAATATTCACCAGCAGGTGAATAATTTTTATGCAACTCTGATAGTTTGGTCGAGATGGATAACTCAATTATCTGAACATCCGTCAGAGCAGAGGGCTTGCTGGCTCTGGAACGCCACCAACTAAGATTGATGGCTGGAAGACACCAATAGCTGCTGCTTGGCCATCTCATCCAGGCACTGGGCCTTAACACGCCGTTTGATTCTGCAGAAGACTGTTTTTCTCTCCTTTTTTTCCTTTTCTCTTCTTTCTTGGGAGCATTGCAGGTGAAGCGTCATTACCCCTCACTCCACTGAAGAGGGGTTCATTATGGGGTTAGTGTGTTGGCAAGACTATTGTTTGGATGATGAATGCTGTTGGTGAGAGCTTTGGAGAGAAAATTAGTTATGTTTTTTTTCCCCCCGTCTACAAGAACATGTCCCCATAGCTCACACTGCAATGCTTGAGGGCAAAGCAAGAACAATTAACACAAGAACTGGATGAAGCAGTTCAATTAAAGCAAAGAGGGAATTCATGAAAAATAAGCAAATCACTGGAAATGTCAATCAGGGGCAATGAAGTAATTACAAACACCGCTGTGCAATTCCAAGGGCAGTCAAAAACAAAACGAAAAGGTTTAGAGTCAAGCACTGAAATCTGAGTTTGAGGAATGGACAATCACCCTAAACATCAGCCCTTCAGGGCCTGTCTCATAGAATGAAACCAACTAATGAGAAGTGAAAGCAGGATGATGTCACCCAATCACTCTCTTGTCCCGTTTTCTATTGGTTTATGTTTTTGTTACCATGGTGTGCTGACCCAAAATTCACTGCCTTCACTTGGCAAACACACGCAAATGTACACATGTGCGCAAACAATAAGAGAAAGATGAAGCACATTTGGAAATGTCAGCAGTAAATGTCAATTAAAAATTACAAGGGTGCTGGAAAAGGTAGCATGTGAAGGGACTGACATTTTTTCTTTTTTGACATGACAATGTTTATCTGACCAGGCTGCTGGCTGACATGATGGGATCTGCTTTGTCAGTTCCTTAATACACCCGGACAAGAATGCCCCAGTGAATATCAATGAAAGACACCCATGAGCAAATATGTAAGGCTCAGAGTAACCCTAAATGTCCAATCAAGCTTCTACTATTCTGATATTTTGACCTACTGTGAACTAATGACAAAAGTAACAAAGAGGAAGACCGAAGACAGATTAACGCCATTTTCTTCAGTTTAAACCAAAACAGCACATTGACTTATACAGTGAAATATTTAAGGAGACATTTGATCTTCATATCATGCGGTACTTTTTCAGTAGCCCTGGTCTAGGCCTATTTCGGAGCTTAAACAAAGCCTTTTTTCATTCCCCAACTTTCTTAAAGGCATTTAATGAGGCCTAAAAGATAGTATCCATCAGATTAGCCCTTTTTAAATTCACACCTCGATGACTTTTAGTTCCTGACGTCAATAATAGGTAATAAAAAAAAAAAAAAAAAAGAAAGACAGAGCTTTTCTTTCTGTAAGCAGGCCACTTTCCAAATAAAACTATGTTACTCTGAGAAAATAAAACACACCATTGATTATGACCTTGACCTCATCTCTCACATTTTAACTACTAAATGATATTGGATGAGTCATCTTCCCTGAAAATTAAATAACTGTATTGCTGGCAGCTTCTGGGTGAAATCAGTAGGTCAGTCATCTATAGGCAGGAATAGCATTTTCTGAACATGGAGCCATTATCTCCTTGTCCTTAATATTTTTATTAAATAACTAATACTAATAAATCTTAACATATTTTTAAAACTGCCTTGGAAGGTATTAATACTTAAAATTTTACATTATTTGTAAGATGTACAGGAGTCTACTCAGGACTCCTGTGTATGTGTCTAACCTCTCTCTTCCATTAAGGCCTTTTTTTGGGGGGGGGGGTTGGATACATCACACTATACTCATCCACACACTGCATTCACTACTGAGCTACCTGACTAACATTTTATTTCATTTAACTTAAATTCAAAATAAATTTGATTTTAATAATCTTTATTTATGTGTGACATTTGTAACTTACTCTGGGCCCGTTTTTTGACGACTGTAGGCTAAAATTACAAGAGAATAAAGAGAACAATCTATTTTAAATGAAAATGAAAACAGGTAGTCTATATTGGGATAAATTTTGTATTAATACATTTCTTTCTAAATGTCTTTCACTATCTTATCAGTGATAGGCAGACAAGAGAAAGGATTATTTTAGGTTGGGGAGCAACGCATACGAAACCACAAATGAAATTCATTCATGGTAAACAGATTCTCTTACTGTGTTGTGAACTTGATAGATCCAGAAACCTGATCCTGTTCTGGTGCTGTACATGCACAAAGAAAACAAAAACAAATAGACGAAGACAGAGAGAGTCCGGCTGTGGTTGGGGCCTGGAACCTCCTGGCGCTCCAGCACCATATCAGAACATTTCAACTTGGCGACTGGAACCTTGTACCATGGGAGGCAAGAAATGTGAAGACCATGTGTGACCGACCCCTACTCTCCCCAACACAAAAGTTACTCTACCTGATTACTTCAGTTTAAAATGAAGCCTATGTAACACTGAGTATTGAGATAAATGATTGGGCTATTGGCTGATGAAACTTTTTATGACAAGTGCTCATACCCAATATTTTTTGCTGACATTAAATAGTGGAAGGCAGACCTATCCAAATTATTCATTGGCTGGGACACTATATGAATTTTGCAGCCTTTAAACAAACTAGCACATGAATTACTATATGAAAAGGGGCATAACCTTACAACCCCCATGTAAGCCTTATGTTTTCACAGTGTAATAAGAAAAAAAAATTAAGTTGGTGTTCTCTCTGTAAAGATAATTCATATAAAAGCTAAATAAGTCTGTATGTTGCACATATTCATTTCTAGCACTGAGACATACACATTCATATGCATACACATACACACACCTCTGTTCCCCCAGGGTCATACCATGAGGGCCCCTTCCTGTCCAGAGGTTCTCATGACAAGAGATCCAATGGATTAATCACCCATTTCCCAGCTTTCCTTCAAAAACGAAATGTGCACTCTGGAAAACAATCAAGCTCACAGGCAGACCATTCATGCTGTAAAGTGCTTCACTGACAGAGGTGGATGTGGAAGTAGTGTGATGTGCACATGTACTATATGGAAGTCTGGGGCTAGTGTGGCCTATGCCAGGGAGGAAGTGGTTAGCATTGTAAGACAGAGATATGAGTTGCATTGATAATACTGAGAAAAGCTGATTGTGGTTTGTGGTCAAAAAGAAGAAGTTGTAAACAATATGCAGACTGAGAAAATAGTAGTTGCAATATCATATGATTAATTCAGATAAAACAAATAAAAAATAATAAAATAATACAAAGAGGTGAGAATACGTAAAGAAGACTCACCTGTTCCAGTAGCTCCAGAACTGCTCATTGAGATAGGTACGATGACTGTGGTCATCTCCAAATGAAGCTTTGCTCTCAATCCAGTGAACAATGTGTCCCTCAACGGCTTTTCATAAACAGAAACACATGCAACACTGAGAAAACTGGTGACAGGAAAGCCACACAAGCAAGGTCCAGAAGGGCCAATAAGTTTTTTTTCTCCTGTCAATCATCAAAATCAAAGAATTACATAATAATTTTTGAGGAAAAGGCACCAAAGTTTAGCTGCTGTTATTTTGGATAATATAATGGCATTTATTACGTAAATACTAACCAACTGGAACCTCCAGGATGATATCAGGTGTTTTATCATAGCCCATAGCTCTCAGTTGGTTCT
The DNA here is from genome assembly GCF_016859285.1 of Xiphias gladius. Classification (NCBI taxonomy): domain Eukaryota; kingdom Metazoa; phylum Chordata; class Actinopteri; order Istiophoriformes; family Xiphiidae; genus Xiphias; species Xiphias gladius. The sequence goes on from NC_053409.1 coordinate 16,949,377, forward strand.
CATCTGCAGGAGATAAAGTGCAGAATTTTAACATTTGACTGAAATAAGTTTTACTCTTCACTGAACAAGTTCTTTTAGGTAATCAGCCTACTGAGGGAACATCAATCACAGGCTACTGGCCTAACCACATTCTCAAAGGTGCTGGTAACAAAACCCCTCAACGTTAGCAAAGCAGATGAAGTAACAGCAGAGGACAGCGAGCACAGTAAAACCATTAACTACATCTGCCACATTTTCGCTTTCGTTGCACAAAAAAAAAAAAAAAAAAACGTAAAGCCCAGTTACAGAGCTGCTCTCCAGTCTGCAGTTTGGCAGCTCTTTATAAAATATACAGCAAGAGGACAAGGTTGGCATTATAGCCTCTGTAAACCTGACCCCTGCCTGCAAACGCTGCAGCCATTGTCCTTGACTTCTGGTGTGCTTCGGCCATTATCCCTACAACACCTGATTTCTCCATTAAATCTCAGGCTGACCAGGTCATTCAGTTCCAAAGGCCTGCCTCTTTGTCTCCAGCGAAGCTCAACTAATGGGGCATGGAGGGGAATTGAGGAGAGATGGAGGGTGGCAGTGTCAGCGGTGGTGAGGAGGTAGCATCAGCCAAGGATGGAGAAAGAGAGCCCAGTGAGGTCAGTGATACTGCCAGAGGCCTGCAGAGGGGCATCCTGGGTGGGTTAATGTGGGTGTGCATGTGTGTGTGGTAGGGATGAGCACCTCTATTCACTACCACTGAGCTGTTGACATTGTCATGTGGCTCTGATCGCCTTTTTACATCACCTTTGATTAAAATTAATGGGCCATCCCTGCTGGTGGGTAGCTTATTTCCAATCCATTTATCAGATGGGGTGAGGCTGCCTCAGTGGCCCTCGTGCCCCCCAAACTCTTGACAGTTTTAGAACAGTCCCTCTGTACAGCCCTGAAGAAAGGTCAGCACTCCAGGTCCAAATAAATGTTATGGTCTTAATGACAGAGGGAATGACTTTTATCCTTCATCAGTCATCTGACCTAGGGGATGGTGATGGGATGGTGATGATGGGATAAATTGGGAGGGGGGGGGGTTAAAAATTCTCTTTCACAAGTTCACATCTGGACACTCCACCTTGATTTAATTTGAAACTTGGAACAAGGCAATGATGTTAGGAAAGTAGGTAACTATATTAAGAAAATTATTACAAAAATGTAACTGGTGAAAATATTAGAAATCACAACCCTTATATGAGTTTCTTTACATCGAGAAATACAATCCTTAACAATACCTACTGCAGTCAGGAACTAATGAAACATTAAGAGCTACATTCGAAGCTTTTATTTTTTAATATTCATTGTAGGCTGCTGCATAAACATCCAAGGATATTTGATAACAGCTCCTTGGTTCAGATCAATAGGAGATAACATCTAGTGCATCACTCATGTCCAGATCTTCCTTTACTAAGCTTACACAAGGGCAACACTGCAGCAGCCAAAGTGACTTTAAAACGTGATGAGAAGGTCAAGAATTGGCTTACCCAGAAAGGAAAGGTTCCTCTCCTTTAGTTTGTCACGGAGTAGGACCTCGTGCTCTTGGCCAATAGCACTGAGAATAGAGAGTCAAGGATTCCAACGTACATTATAGGAACAGCAGCATTTTCTAGTGAAAGAAGCACTCTTTTAGATCTTTAACCTTAAGTAAAAGTTAATTAAATCAAAATTAAAATACCTGCATTCAGCATCTTCTGCATCTTACTTTAGTAAAAAGTACAGAACAATTGACAGCAAAATATATTGAAAGTAACAGAAGTAAAAATACTCATCATTGAGAATGGCATTTATATATATATATATATATATATATATATATGTGTGTGTGAGCAGCATTTTTGTTGCAGCTGCTTGAAGTGGAGTGGATTTTAACAATGGTAGGTTGTTTAACCCACAAAAAAACTCTATCCTTAGACTTTTAAGACTTTTTTGTTGATAAATGAGTCTTATAAACTGTATTTTCCAGTGCAGTGAGAATATTTGAACCTGTTTTTTTTATTTAAAATAACCTGTTTAAAAATATTCAAGAAAAGAAAAGAGTGATGGTATTTTAAAACAAAAGATAATGAGGCAGATTGCTGCTGCACTAGAATTATGAAAAAGTTGATTTTATAAAGTTTTTGACACAAGATGACTGGTACTCATAACAGGTTGAAAAAATTCCCCATGCACTGGCAGGTGTTTTTGATTTTTTTTAAAGAAAATAAAACTTTAAGGACTCAATTCCTGAGGATGTGAGTCCTTAGAGTATTAAGGACTCAGTTTTTCTCTGTACAAATCAACATGTCTCAGAAGCAGTTAGGACTTGTATGGATCAGAATCTACAAAATATGCAAAAATAACTACTAACTATATTACTCAGGTAAATGTATGAGGTGAGATCATAAATGCACAGATATGAGGTGATGCAAGCTCAACTGTGCATGTGTACGTTGACATCAGATAAAGGTAAGAATCTGCCTGTCTCCTCTATTAGCTTACTATGCAAAGTGAAAGCCAATTATTTTCATGCCGATGTATAGGGAGGTACAATCAGAGTTTTCAGGTCGACCTTAATCCGCTTTAACGACAAATCTCCAAAGTGCATTACATAAATGAGGAAGACGAAACAAATGTCAATTTGGCAAAATGCATAGAGCGCCTGGACTCGCTGCTCAACTCATTCCTCTAAAATATTTGAAGAAAAATGCTTTTAGAATAAATGCAATTTTACATCATTATGCATGATGCTTGATCCCACAGAAAGGCCATGTATCATATGTATAACTTGTCTACTCCATTAGATAGATAGAAAAGTTCTTAGGGTATTGGGCTACCCTCAATAATAACTAATCACTCAAAATAGCTTCTAATTAATATGTGCATTTCCTGATTGACACACATGCATTAAGAGCTAACCTTCTCATGTGTAGGTGGAGCTCTTTGAAATCATTTAGTAGTTGGGCAGTTACCATGAACTCTCTGTGGCGGAGTCACTGACTCTAAGTTGACACTGACAAGGACTGCCAAAGAAAGGTAAAAGGGGGATGTGGAAGGAGGGCAGGATGGAACAGGGTTCACTGACTATGAACAGAACAACCCAGCCCCACCACACACCAAAGCCTGGACAGACACAGTACCATACGGACATACATATATCACACTCATTCAAATAGGTCTCCTCCCCCAGGAAATAGTTGGTCTACCAGCCAGCTGCTTGCCCCTAAATAGCCTGGATTCAAGACTAAGAACTCTTATAGTCAAGGCTAAGGAGGGGATATTCATAGCTGGGCAAAAAAAAGGTAAGAGGAAACACTGGGAACATAAGGAGTACAATTCAATTATGAATAAATGAAATACAACCAATGTGTAATCAAAATTAATAGTTCAAGTTGAATTGATGTGCCCAGAACTCTCCGTGGTGTTGGACGGCATGCGAATGATCAGAACTAAATACAGTAATGAACATAAAATTTCAAATCATCTGGGTTAAATAAAATACCAAAGAGAGCGCATCAACCACCATGAGGCTCATGAATGCCATTTTTTTTCTTGTATCATAGAACATTGGTTCTGATCCACTGCGTGCACATGGAGATGCATTTAGATCAGTCTATCCTCTCCTCCTCCTCTTTCCTCCATCACCTTCCAGCCCCTGTATTGGGGATAGTGGGATGGCAGGCAGAATGAAACACTTCCTCTGTGAAGCAGAACTTTTATGTCAGGTGAAGCCAGACACATCTCATCCCCTTCAATAGCTCCTCGTCAATTTCAGGCTTAAAATTTTATGGGATAGGATACTGTTTGATGCAGTCTACCAGCGGTCCATAACAGCAGTCATTTATTGTGCACTGAAAAGAGGGAGAAGAAATATTATGGCGTGCGAAAAGGGTGGGTGGGTGGGTGGAATGGAGGTGAGGGAAGGAAGCCCACACAGTGCTGGGAAAGGAGAAAACACAGGAGATGCTGGCAGACTGGCAGGCATGACCACCGGCTCTCACGTGACCTCATCAGCAAACATGAGCGGCTGATGCTGTCCCTCAGCCAGGTGCTACATTTAAAAACTCTCTGTACATGAGCAGTAGATGTGTTACATGAAAAAGGGTAGCGATGCAGACTTTATAAAATTACATACATTTTAATTTAAGTAATTAAAACATTTATATCATTCCATGACATCAAACAATTCAAATTAATTCCTATAATATTTCCACTTAAATTTAAAATTGAAAACACTTACTTGATAGATGTTATTGGCCAAAACCTGGTCTGGAATTAATGATGGCTCCTTAAGCATGCTGTTGAGGACTGTTTTAGAGGCTGAGAACAAGAGAGACATGCAAGAAAGGGAGAGAAACAAATACAAAAATCACATTAATATAATTACCCAAATGACACTAAACATCTGAGCTAATGTCTTACAAATGTAATAGAAAAAAATTCGAATTCCTGCAAAAGCAAACAATTGAAATATAGAGACAAAAGACAGGCTTGACACACAGTAATTCACCATTCCATTGTTAGTGCAGTATTTTCTCACTAGTCCATTAGATGGCTGCTAGGTGTCTACAAAGATTTTCTATAGATAAATGTTTCAGTCCAGAGCACAGGAGCCCCATGTAGTTTATCTATGTTATGAACGCTGACTATTCTGCATCTCTCATCCCCGTTCTTGCTCGACTAACATTATAAATCAGAAGGGGAAAGCCTGCTGGATTCATTCGCTGGTACTGCAACAGCAAAAAATTCCTTAAATCATTTCTTAAAAAGAACTGGATTAAATGGATTGTATCATTGTGTGACGAAATGGTTGAGGCATGCCATTTTTGTGATATATATACACATGGTCCTGACAGACTTGCGGCAATACGACAATACAAGGAATGTTTCTATTCACATCTCAGGCATGGATGGTGCCTGTACCAACACTGCATAGAGATTCCCAAGCTCATGTAAAAAACTGTGCACAATATATAACTGTTAAACACAAGACAGAAAAATAGTGGATAAAAAGGTGAGTTAAAAACCCCAAAAGAAAAAAGATAATTTTAAAAAGACTTGGGTGTACATTTACAAACGCTGAATGGATCATTAGGCGTCTGTTAAATTAATTTCATCAATAGAGAGGCATTTAGAAGAAAATTTAAAAACCCTCAAGACCCTTCTTTTCTGTCCTGTCTTCCCCTTTGCATCTCTTTCAAATGCATTACTCCTTATGAAAACTATCACAGAGAGGACAAACAGTGCTATGATCCCTCATCTGCCTTATGATGAAATAAAGAAGGAGGGTGGAACGAGAACAAAGCACACTGAGCGCTGCCTCCTCTCTTTCTGTTTCTTCTTCTTTGTCTCCATCTTTCTCTGCCACCTCTTTTTTTTTTTTTTTGCCTCCTCCTCTCTGTTTCTGCGTCTCCCAGCTACGGTACTCCTCCAGCCCACCCCATAACCCCACATTGCCTCTTAGAGCTGCAAGGCACAGGACTGTGCTTTATTTCGTTGCTCATTTTTCTCAGAGATTGGTACCTTCACACGCAGATCCATACCGTGCTCCTGTGCAGTACAGGCGGCGGTGAAGAAAGAGGGTTATATTTTCCCCTTGAGTTAGGACACCTCATGACAAATGATAATGGATAATCAATAAAGCGGGAAATATGAGGCAGCAAACTTTATGAAGCCAGGAGACATATTACTCCCCAACAACACTGGTTTCCCTTAACAAAGTCACTACTCGACTGTGCCTAATAATCTGAAGGAAAATCAAAGGACCCGCAACCACATCAGCAATATTGGCAACTTATTCCACTTTAATGGCATTTTGATTGATTTTTTTCCCTCTTCCTAATGGTCGTTTTATAGATTTGACGCTGCTTCTGCAAAACAGTAGTGTGTAATAAACCTCCCCGAAGGCAAACGGCAGCCATTAAAGCTCTTGTCTTACTAGTGCCCATAATTGGAGGTTGACCACCAACACATTTTGGTCTCTCACATAACATACACAAACACACACATCCAGGACTAGACTTCTCTCTCTCTCCTTGTCTCTCCAGCCCTTTGATATTTTTGGTAGATGGCCATAATAAGTGACAGGATCCCTTTCTCCTGCTCTTTCTGAGCAATGGGGTTAAAAATAGCCATAAAAAGGTGACCTTGGCGCTGACATTGTGGAATTTCAGCCAAGCACTGACCTAATGAAAATGGAAGGCCAGGCCGCTAATAAATCAGGATGCTTTTAAAATGAGTTTACCCTAATGCTCATTCATCACGGGCTGTAATGCTATTTGCAGGCCCAGTATTCGCTGCTGTGCACAAATACAGCAGTAAATAACAACAGGGCCCTCGCATCCCTCGCATCGTTGCAGCCTCCAACATCAGCATACATTTATTAAAGACGCCCCCGCCTTGCACGGTAAGACTCCTCTATGACACCCTGAGCTCCTCTCTGCCACACACACACACACGCCATGCTTTTTAAATACACACTCTAAAGGCACACAAAGACACACACATAAAACACATGCAGGGAAATAAAAAGCATAATCTGAAGAACACCAGACACAGAGAACAAAGCCCTCCAGCACGACTTTGCACCTTGTAAACATTCACCAAATTTACTGTAATTGTCCCATGTTGGTATAAAGTCTGACTAAGGTATCATATCACATCGTCAACATCTGACAAGAAAGAACAGAGAAGAGGAGAATAATAGATGTGAAATGCTACGCCTCCATTGGGATCTGCTAAAGAAAACAACCAGTGTAAACAAATCACAAGGCTGTTTTCATATGCAATTCCAAAAGAAGATAAACTGTATAAAGCAAGGTAACAGCAACATAACCTTGGCTTGATTTCTCATTCCTTATGTGTGCAACTACTCTTCCTTTCCCCACTAGGGTGAAAAAGTTATTATCTCAAACACAAAAAAATGTCGAGAAACCTCATTAGATAGCAACATTTGTTGAGGGAGGGCCGTAATAAACAATAACGGATGACGATTGTTATTGCCCTTGACACTGATGAGCTCCACTGCAAGTTTGTTTATTAATTAAAAAACCCACTTTTTTCCACGTTTGTGTGTGTGTGTGTGTTTGTTTGGGGGGGGTACCCATTTCCTCTACATGCCCCCCTTCCACCCACACTCCCCATGCACAAGCCATTGAGCTGTGGAGGGGCACTCGTTCATCAAACTTCATGGAGCAAGGGAGAGACAGGTCCTGATAATGTGCACCGCTAAAGCTGATTTTCCATGATGAATCTTGGAGCATATAAATTGGCTAATATCTGAAAACATTTACAGATACTAGAGGAATTGACTACTTGTGGGACATGATGGATGAGGCTCTCCGACGCTGGCCGACAGCTCTGCAAATCTCTGCGGCTGCCTAAAGCCCTCATTTGATTTTCCAATTTACTCCTTTTAAATTTATCCTCCGTATTGAAAAAAACTGAAGATGAGAGAGAGAGAGAGAGGAAGAGGAAAAATGTGTTTTTTTTTTAAAAAGATATCTGTGGTGGTGTGTATGTGTTAGTTGATGATATGAGGTGGTATCTCCCTGTGCAGGAGGAGCCCAGTCCCTGAAGAGGTTACTGGGGCAGAACTGATCTGCTTCCACCTGATTCTCCCTGATAGCGGTGAGATGAGACTCTACATTTCTGTGTGTGTGTGTGTGTGTGTGTGTGTGTGTGTGTGTGTGTGTGTGTGTGTGTGTGTGTGTGTGTGTGTGTGTATATATGCATGTCTATGTGTGTGTGTAGCAGTAGTAATAGTAGATCTGGGGAGGCGCTGCTATGAAGAGAGGCTTCCTAGGTCAGGCCATTAGACTGTGGCAGAGGCTGACTGGAGCTTCTCTGCTGAAAAGGAGTAATTAGTATACTTGTCAAGTGAAGTGCCACGCTGCTGCTTACCTCCCTTACACCCACCCCTTGCATGCATACACAACCGCACAGAAACACTAGTGCTGCCTTTGCCTCCTTACTCCCTCCCTTCTTGCTAATGAAGTGCCCTTGCTCTCATTATATGAAAAAAAGCTACATATACACACCAGCTCCACCACAGTAGAGAGGTGAGGGAGAGAGGAGAGGAGCACTTGAAGACAAGAGAGGAGGAACCATAACAGTCATAGTGGATACTAAGTTGAGATTTTACTGGATAGAACATAATAAAATATAAGTTATCAACACGTCTGATCTGCAAAACACTGAAGCTATTATGAATTCTGTCAAGGAACCAAAAGGATCATAGTAGACGCTAACATTCTCACAGTGTTAACATCAAACACAGGACATTTATAACCTTGCGTACAAGGCTTCTGTAAAGGAATGTGACAATAAATCTTAAAGGCGGTCGAATCACATAGTTACAAAACATGGAGCAGCAATCTAATCTGGAGCTGGGCCTTGGGAAAATGGAAAAGGTCAAATAGCTAGCAAAATTGCCTCCTCAAAAAAGTATGTCTAAATCTAGAGGCACATCAACTCCTGTCAAAGGAGGAATAGAGAGAAAGATGAAGAGATAGCAGAAAGGGGAAAAGAAAGAGCAGGAGCTCCCCCAATGTGTCTCTTTGAGAGGTAGTAGATTCGGAATGACAATATGGCTATTAACAATGTAATTTTATCATTCACAGACCTTTTCAGTAGGCTGAGACATGTAGTGTGTACATATGATGTAGGTTTATTCAATGTAATGATATTTGTCCAGGTCAAACATCAATTGTGTCAACGTAAACATTTTAAACAGTTTTAAAATATACTTTTTTGTGCAATTCACTGATTACGTCACTATTTCGATTACCGACTACATTGTGTTTCAGTGATATCAGTTTAATTTTCAATAATCAATTTCAAGTAATTTGTTTTGATCATCAATAAAAGACCAAACATTTGCTTGTTCCAGCCTTTCAAATTTAAGTTTTTTCCCACTTTTTAAAATTTCGTATCATTTTAAATCAAAACACTTACTTTAACTTCATTATCATCACATATGCTTTATAAATTATATTACATAAATTCATATAAAATTATAAAAATTTACAATGTGCAAAATTTTTAGAAGCAATTTGCAAAGGCAGAAATAAGCAGCTTAATTACTTCCCTTTGGGCCCAAGACCAGTAACTTATAACGGGCACTTTTTTGTGAAAAATGCTGAAAATCTTCAACGAAAATAAATGTTTTTGCTGCCCTAGTTTTGTGTCTTTTTGATCATTATTTTCCTAATTCAGTATTTTCATGCAATGTCTTACATGTGCTGATAAACTAAGCTGTCACATTCATGTCCCCCATGTAGGACATGAATTTGGTTCATGACATTAGTCGATTAAAAATAACCCTGAAAGGAATTCTGAAGCTCAATTAGTGCAGATTGCAGTATATTTCCTAAAAATCATACATAATACAGCTTCCAGTGACCTGCAAATAATGGTTATAAACAGCGAAAAGTCCACGTTACCTTTCCTCCCATACTGCCCATTCGGTTTTCACGAGACAAGGAGCATTATGGATGTTGATATCATTCAATATGTGATAAAACTGCTTTGAATGTATTGATTTATTTACAAGCGCCACCAGATAGTCTTTCATTCTACTTGACTGATGCTCTCTCCAATACTTTTGCTGCAAGGAGAGGGGGAGGCAGCTTGTTGGTGGTGGCGTCATGTTGAGGTGTGGTGGTTGTGTGTGTAGCTGGGGGGGGGGGGGGGGGGGGCACAACAAAAAGCGAGCAAAACAAAACAAGGAAGGGACAGAAAACAATTTAAAACTCTGTATTGATCCAGCACTAGTGATTGTACATATATTCCACAGTCCCAAAGGCCCCATTCCTGTGTCTCTTAAATGCAAAGGGAGAGAGAAAGGGAATAAAAAAACGATGGTGCTAGGCAAAGGCAAGCCACTCACCCAGTTGGGGGTAATGTCCCTTATATAGAAGTCTATTGATCTTTGCAGTGCGCTTGCCTGCCCTCCCTCTGGAGTCCGACAAAAACACACAAATACGCACACAAGCAAACTGGAGCGTATTCTAGGGCTGGTGGGGGGGCATGACGGATATGCCTGCCAATAGCACTGAACCAACCTGTTAGCTAATTGCCAGCAAAGACAATTATCCTTGCATTGTTTCATAATGGAAACACATTAATGGAGTCTAATAGACACACATGGAGATTGGATGATTTGACCGTGCAGGCCATGCGGGCAGCAATTCATTTGCAAAGGCCAACCAGGTCATAAGGAGATTGCAGAGTAGATCTTTCAAAACAGAAGTCACTCTCACAGCCGCTGACTTTACAGCTGGCAACAGTGGAAAAGTACAGTATAATGACATCTTCATTTGAAAATATTTCATACTCATATAGCAGGTAACAGTCAAACTATTTTTCCAGATAAAATTTTAAGTGAATTTTAATCTTATTTAAATCATAGCATTTTTGTCACAGCATGTATCCTTAGTTAGGCAGATTTGAATCTATGATTATTCTCTAAAAGCCATCTAGACTCTGTGAAATCACTTTCAACAAGAGGCTCCATGACCATGACATCACTCACTAGCCTGCAAACACTGAGATGCTGCATGGTTACAACACTGCTTTGAAATTAAACAACGAATATCCAGGAAGTTCCATCTGCTACAAATCTATTTTGAGCAATAATAAAGCATGTTTTCACTGTATGGAGATTGAGGGATGCAATGTGCTATTATCTGAGATGGAGTGCTTCTCCTGGATGAATGCCCTGTTCTACAAGCTGCTCAGACTAGTATTTTGACAGGCAGTGGATAACAGTGGGTCCAAAGCAATCACATCTTTGACTTTGACAGATGGCTGTGCTATGGCGAAGTTGAAAATAACACACATCCACTTTAATCTCTTTCTTGATTAAATTGGAAGCACGTCTTTTTGACATCATGCGATTCACTCTCAAAGCAGACTACTGCACAAACACACACACCCAATCCTCAGGATATGCCTATTGAAATGATATGGAACCATGTGTGGTTATTATATTTGGAATCCCAGAGAAAAAAAAGAGAAAGGGAATTAACAAATATCACATGCAAAAAGGTCCAACTGTAAATTATACTAGTATCTGTGCAAAAAAAAATGCAGACGATTTAAGAAATTTCTAGCCATGACAGAAACAAAAGAAACTGACCAGAATGTACACAATTTCTGGACAATGTCTTTGACATGTTTCACAAAGTATTGTGAAACGTGTGTCCATCAGCGCTACCTAGAAATGGTTTGCTTTTTCTGCCACACTTTTCCTCAACTCGATTTCCTCAGTGGACCCTAGTAGGAACAGAGAAAGAGAAGGGGATGAGGGAAGAAGAGAAGGTAGGGGGTTGATGGATACATTGGGGGATGAAGGAGGGTGAGGGGAGAAATCAGGGGTGTTATAAATAACACTGATGAGCTGAGCTTGCATTGATCCACACTGCAGTTGAGAGGTGGGTGGTCCTCTCAGTGCTTAATTGCCAGTCATGTGCCCTGGGATGCAGCTACTACTAAATGTGGTCTGCCTCTCATTAGGCTCGAACAGGCTGAAAATACAGCAGCTAGAGCTGGAATTGGCACTCAAACAGAGAGAGATTCAAAAGACAAAGTGCTACAATTAAGACTGATGGGAGGAATGATAGAAAGGAATGAGAAATGGAAAAGTGTTACTCACGCATTCCACCCTCCAGGTCCTGAAGGAACCTGTCCAGGATGATACGAGCCATAAGTGCAGGAGACAGATCCACCTTTACATAGATCGAAAACCAAAGAAAGAAAATTAGCCTTAATAAAAACAGGGTATGGCGTCAGTAGGAACTTAATGCAGCTTCAAAATGCAGGTATAGTGGAAATGCTATTCCTCTCTGGAAAACTGCTCCGTTTAACAACCTTTAGACTAAATCTCACATATCTAGCTGGAAGTATGGACATATCAAATTATATTAGACTCATATACAAAGAGCCTAAGAATATGGCACTGAAATTACACCGTCTAACATAGATAATAATAATTGTAATGTCTCTAAATGACATTATTACGTTTTCAAACCCCGTTTTTGACCCAACTTTGGACAATCCCTATGGAAATTGATCTGTGAAAGCCTTGCTTTGCAATAACGTTTCCCACAGAAACAAGAGATACCCAGCTGAATTGCCTTTGCCTCTGTCAAACTGACAACTGTCGTCTCTCATCTTGTACGAAAAAGCAGCACACACTATGCCTAGGCTAGAGACATTGGAGAGCTTAAATCATACAATGATCACCAAGGCAAAACTGCAGGAAACAACAGGACATACCAGAGGGTCTGTGGGAATGCAGTCCTTAATAGGAAGGATAGAACCTATGGCTGCAGTGCTCTTTGAACAGAAAGACACCTTGAGAGGTGAGCAGTGTTTTTGGTTTGAGTGCAGGGAAAAGCCCTGACTGGGAAGGGAGCACTAATGACTGATACTGAAGGTGTCTACCTGACCATATTCTCATCGCAATGACTTCCCACTCATTATAAACATTAATATCACTAAAGTGGTAGCATCATAATGGTTTGTACTGAAAAAAAACAGCTATTTTCAAGGCCCACACAATGTGACAATTATTTAGTTAAATTAACAGGAATCATAAAATGTATGGAGGCATGTGCAAGCTTTAAAGGTAAACTAGGTGTATAGAGCACAATTATTTTTCAAGCATAGCATTTGACCTTTGTTTAAACAATATACAATATGTGCTGCAAATAAGAAGACATATTAAGTCATTCACTACTAAATTTAACAGCCTCGTCAGTATGGAGGGAATTAAAACATTGCTTGAAGACGTTGCCATTCCTAGCCAGCTTGTTATGAAACACAACATACTTGCAGCCAAAGATCATTTTTTCTCTTGTTAGCATAATTAGGGACCACAAGTGAATTTGCCCTCAGCCTGTAGTGAGAATGGTGTGTTTCATCTTTTCTCTGATGCTTCCTGATAATGCTGGTAGAAGAGAGGCTTCTGTCTAAACAATGTCTTTTTACCCGCAGTAGTATTTGTTAACATCTCCATAATATTGCATTAAGAAGGCAGCTTGTAAAAAAGGCCAAACATGTCTATAATAATTAAGGGGTGAGCACAGAGTTTATATCTTCATTAAGACCTCTGATAGCATTTCCGAGTTAGTATATGTAGCCTGTAGCTAGTTCTCTTTTCTCTCCCCAACCCTCCTCATTTTCTCTCCCTTTCTTCTCTCCTCTCAATCTTTTCCTCTTTGTGCCTATTGGCCAGCTCTTCATTCACACCTTTGGATAACAAGAGAGCATCAGATTCCTGGGAACATGTATCAGGGCTGACACATGAAAAATGGCAACATTACCAATGCTGGCCCAGGCTGAATAAGGACCACCTGATTAGTTCGGGTACCTGCTTCTCCCTAATTTTCATCTTAATCATGGGTCCATCTCCAATCTCAAGTCAGACTGCCGCATTTCATGAGTTTAACATGTGACTAAGATTCACAGAGCCTTGAATTCGTTCTGAAAATAATTATTGTTCAGTAAAACTCTGGTATTATAAGCCCTCAAAGCTAATGGGTGTCACATACAATACAGCATAACTGCACCTGTTCTAAAGCCTGTAAGTTTAAGTAACCTTCTAATAAATATCCATATAAAGGAAGCAAAAAACAGCAAATGTTGAGTTTAGAAACCTCATTCATGGACTACTTCTGGGGGCAAAAAAAGAAATCCATGAATAGTTTTCATCATTGTTAATCATTTCCCTCTGTTGGAGATATATTGTCTCATAAAGGGATGAAACTACATCAATTAGCGATCTGAGAGACCATGAGTGCTTGGTTTAAATGTTAAGTAGCATATTAAAATGACAGTTAAATGGTTCATAGACAGTTATCTCTGAGCTGAATTTAATCCTTTGGAGAAAAAAATAATGTGTCAATTAAATGGAGAATGAATAATGGCAGTTAGCTTTAAGGTGCCATTGATGCATGTGAACTACTCTTATTTTAGAAAAAGAAACCCTCAAATCTCATGGCCTTGGGCAAGCACCAATAAAAATTTAAATGTGCATTCAAATGTTTTAAAAGGTTACAAAGCCCATGTTAACAATCAAAATAAGAGGAAACTGCAAGACTAACAATGTATTCAAAGGACAAATAAATTTTAAAAAATGCAAGAATTTCAGTATCATGTAAAATCATGTTATAATTTTAAAATGTATCGTATAGATTATATAGTAATTCAGCTAACTCAGCTTCACTGAGTAGTAACTGCTGATTGATTGTTTGGCACTACCCTAATGGAAATGATAATGTAGTGACTAGGTACAAAATGTAAGAAACACTGGTGGCTGCTGAGTAGATTACTTTTCACTAATATGAAATGCAGAAACTTGGTGGTGAATAATTTAAGTGCTTAAAGCATCAGGCTATTTTATAAAAGGCACACAAACATCCACCACTTATTATTTGAATTTTGCACCACTTAATATCTTGGATTTAAGTTCACATATAATTATATGTATGTTTACAATTGCTACTACATCAGCCAGAGTACAAATCCTATGCTGACCTAAAGTAAACAACTGATGAAGTGATGGAGAGAGGAATTAACCAATGACCTTGTCCTCACCTGTCCGCAGTTTGCAGCAACTCTGCCTGAACTGCAATTTGGAAAATTACATAATAAAACACAAAAAGTATTTTCACATCTGCTTAATGGAGGTGGGAGATAATTACATAAAATAATTGATAATGAAGCAGACTATTTTACCAATTTTGATAATGACTAACAGACCAAGGGGGGGGAGAGAAAAAAAAAAAAAATCAAAAACTGCAGCCAACCATCCATTTATAGAAAAGAAGTAAGCATCAATTGAGGAGATTTTTTTTCAAAGGAAAAAAAAAAAGAAAAAACTAAAGGTTATCCCATTACCTCATTGGCCAACTCCAGCAAGACGGGAGCAGTGGGATGTGCCTTGCCTTCACTTAGATACCTTCATTATAAGAAAGAACAACAGCAGTGAAAAAAAACCCAAAAAAAACAAAACAAAAAAACACACAGCCCACAAAGGCAGACAGAAGGGTAGAGGGGACTAGACCAGGCTAGCCAAGACATGCTACTGTCCCTGATGACTTTGCCCTAGGTGGCATATGGCAAGCTCGGTGCGGTTAAAACAGCACTACTTGAAGGGCTTCAAATTTCCTTGAAGCCAGACAAGCATATGATAGTTAACCCCTGCCGCTCAAAAAGCCTTTTTTTCCCTCGCCAGCTACAACTGCAGCTCCCTTCAGATCTTACCCAGATCATCTCTGACGTTTGTTGTTCTAAGTGGATTAGAAGTGCATTATCCAGCCTTGTTTTCCCCAGAACAATGGCCTAATAAACTAGATAAAGGCTAATTGCAATATGCAAAGAGGCTTTCCCCCTACAGTCTGTTTTTTTTTTTTTTTTTTTTTTTTTTTTAATTTATCCATTTTCATTGAATTACAGATAATCATCCCATCATAAGCCTGTGTAAGGCAAATGTCCAATGGCTGGTTATTTATTTATTTTTCTGCTTTCAATTTGACATGGAGAACAGAGCTTTAGCTTAGCAGGTGCAAGTGGAAGTCTGGAATGAATCCGGAGGGTGGTGATTTGTTTGGAGGAGATTATATCTGTTATGGTGGTCGATCTACTCTCATGTGACTTTGGCAAGTTCCTTCCACACTCAGACAACAGGGAAGACAAAGAGATTACACAAAAGTGGGAAACAGATAAAAAAAAAAAAAAAAATAGAAAAAAAAATAGTGATAGAGATGAGATGAAGATAAAAATAGAGTACTAGTTAGAAGAAAAGCGCAATAAAGTAATACAATACAAAGTAATATAGCACCTTTGGTAGTGGCTTTCAATAACATCAGGTGCATGGTGTCTTGAGATTGTTCTCTTGGTTCGTTTCTGTCACAAAGAGATCACAGATGTAATAGTAATGATAAGAATAATAACAACAACAACAACAATAATAATAATAATAACAACAACAAAACCAAACATAGATGATATCCATATAATACTATTTATTATTCGTAGGCAAAGGCTTTACATTTTTCCAGTCCAAAATGCTGACTTGTTCCGCCTTGGCTCCTCTTTCATGCTCAATTGTATATGTGTGCAAGAGATCTTGGGTCACAGTAATTTAATTTCAATAAGTTTGCTGGGGGTCAAAGTGTGCCAAAGCAACCTTGTTCAGACCCCCCATCCCCCTCTTCCCTCCTCACTCAAACCGTGTATTCATTTCCCCTTTTTCGATCAAACAATGACCCTATTCCACATTCCGCACCCTGACATTTCCATGCAATTCAATTGCCATCTTTGCTGAGAAGGAGGAGGACTGGGGATAAAAGGGGAAGAGCATTGGTTAAAAAACAACTTATTTAAAAACTACTACACACAAAAAAAATGTAATTCCACAGAGACAAGCAGTGTGACTGACACCTGTCAGGGGGATGATAAATGACTCCATTTTCTGCTTGTGCTGCCTTCTGCCACTGGCGGCAGCGGCCATTTATCATCATCCGCTGTCAGCCGTGGAAAGCAGCAGTGACAGTGCGAGTCAGCAAACATTTAGCACACGCAGCCGCACTACACGGGGAAATTATTATTGTCAGAATAATAATGGTTTAGCATAATTTATTACAGGTCCACCAAATAAGCAGGGGCTAGATGTTATTAGACAGATGGATGGGAAGGCTTGGCAGACATCCACTGAGGCCCAGGCAAGCAAGGGCCTTCAACGTGAACGTGAGGAGAAAGGAGGGAGGGTGTAGGTGGTGGTGGTGGGGGATGAAATAAATGGGGGTATGGTGGGGGGAGGCATCCTCCAAACCAATCAGAGAGCTGGCAGTTCAATTACAAAGAAATAAGGGGACATTCATCATTCAATTAGGCACCTGTCAGGGCTCACAAAGGAAGAAAACTTCTAACCTGGTACTCCAGGGAGAAGATGCTCAGAAGAGTGGACTGCGAGTGACTGGAACAAATAAAAGAAGGACAAAGTTAATTACCAGAGTGCATTGCACAGAGACAAAGGGAGAGGGGGAGTTTCAAAGCTGGGGCCAGCTGCCCTGTAATCTAAAAGAACATGAAAACAAGTGTGGCAAAGTTGTTCCAGATGAACACCTCTGACAAAGGATTCCTGCCACGATGGAGTGGGGGTGCGAGAAAGGGGGAGGTTGTGTGTGGTATGAGAGATGAGAAAAATATAGCCTTTTTTTCTTTCACTCACTCACACATACCATCCTCTTATTTCCCCTTTCTTGCCTATAAGAATGCTGTAAGCTAAATTGTTCTTAATTGAAGTACAGTTTCTGTTAGCTAAACTAAACGTGGAAAAATTGGAGAGAAGTGAATGACATTCATGGAAATAATGGATAGGGTTCAAGTCCATTCGCTGACGGGAAACAGTGCATTCACTGGCAATTACACTCCCTGGGTCGGTTGGGTTCTCCATGCAATGGAGATGACCGCTGTGAATGTCTGTATTTGTTTGTGTGAGTGCTTTAGCAAAACGCAGATAGGAGAAAATTTTCCTGCTTCACCGTCGGTGCTGGCATATGGGCCGTTCGGGGGCCCTCCCACTGCAACTGACGGGCTTTGAAAATGGAAACTTTCACTGCAGGAAGCTGGGACTCCCAGGAGTCGGTCAATTCCACGGGTTGCCATAAGCTACATTCATCTCCAGCTCCAGTCATGTCAAACACCCGGCAGAGAAACAAACCTGGAAAACAGGCAGCTCCGACAGGGACTCGCAGCCCCCTTAATATCCCTCCCTAACCCCCACAACATCCTTTGAGTTGAAGATATTTAAAGTGGTGACAGATATTATTCTAATTGGATGGTGCACACCTCCACCCTGCATATCAACAGAAAACAAATGCAGTAGAAGCGTGCACACACACATACAAACTGCTCTGTGATGGTCTCCAGTATTTCTGTTTCTCCATGCACTATTCTCAGTACACTTGATTGGTAAATTTAACAGTCTTTTCATTACAAGTCACCTGAGAATGGTATGTAAATACTGACGGGAAGCCGATGCTTCCAATCTGCATTGAAATATTGAGTCCACATAAGCCCTCAACATCAGTCACTATAAACCATGAAACAACCGTTTGACATGTAAACAAAGCCGAAGGAATCTCAAACACTGATTTCTGTCTGGAGTCCCAACCTGTGACCATATCTCAGTAAAAGCTTTTCAACCACTGGAATAGTTTAGCAGTTTATAATGACTTATCCCACCAAAGACGTCATCTTGGGTTCTCCAGATGCAAGATTTAAAACAGTTTTACTGCTCTTGCTGAAGAACAGCTAATTCCCAAATATTCAAACTCTCTGGGGCTCTCAACTCATCACACAGATGAGTCTCGTCAATTATAAAGTTACAGTCACAAAAGAGAAGGACCAAATCTTTGAAGTTAAGAAGAAGAAGGGGAAACAAAACAAACAAAAAAAAAAAAAAAAAAAAAACTGCCACCTCAGCATTAATTTACATTGATGCTTGGGGAAGAAGGGGCCGCTGCAATTAAGTGAGCCATTAAATGGTCAACTGTCAACATGTGGACACTTAAGAGAGGAAAAAAAATTTCTTCCACACTTCAACCTTGCACCTGAGCATTTCAACAACATTACAGCCTTATTGTTGGCATGGGACCATCACTATCCCCCCGTTGGAACAGACATCTGTTAGGCTTTAAATGGATTACTCTCTATAATGAGCATGATTACTGTCTAATTGCTAAATCTATACCCTGTTAACTTTAAAGGGACATAAACTGCTCTTAATATCTGGGAAAACATATCTGTTTCAAAAACACTAAAAACTTTGGGGACTTTTGTTTTTCTTTCTTACCTCAATCAGTTTTTGCAGACATTAAAACCACACCACGACTGCTGAAAATAGGTGAAATACCGAAACAAGACAAAATATTGAGAGTTTTTCAAGAAAATTAAAAAATTAGGGCAATGTTAAGAGATGGGCGCAGATAACTGGATTCAAACCAAGAGTTGTCTGCATTTTATATAGTCTGTCAAGTTTTACACTGGGCTCATATTGTATAATGCCCCTTTTCCCATTTGACAGACATTAATAGTAAGTTATTGCGGGCTTTACATTAATGTATATCCAACCTGTGCTCTCCTGGGCACAGTATGCTCACTTCATGCTAAAATATGGAATCCAAGAGCAGTGTTACAATGGGGATCTGATCTGCCTGCTGAACGGTAGCATTACATTTTCACTGTAATATATCCACCTCTTTAACTCATAATACCAGCACTAAATCCTAGCTTAGTGGTTATAAAAATAAACTGGTTAAAAAAACTATTCCAAAACTAGATTCATTTTTCTGTTTTTTTTTTGTCTTAAACAAAGGCAATAATTTAGTATTTTATTCAGATTTGTGCACAATATGAGAGCAGCAACAGGATTCTTTTCTGTATAAACTATTTTATTACGTTGTGATCTGACAAAAAGGAGAAAAAAAAGACAATATGCTGAGATTTTCTAAATTTTCTGAGGGTATTACTGGAAAATGAACCAAAAAAATCAAACATGACTAAAAAGAGAGGGTTATATTAATGTAATTTGTTTAAAATAACTGTTAGATTAAACAAATTTCTTCTCAGAGTAAATCCTAAAACAATTCAGCAGCTATGATCGCAGATAGGAAGACCTAAGCCCCAGCTATATCTGTACATAAGCAAAACTTTTTTTTTTTTTGAATGCATTGGTAAGATGTCAAGGTAAACAACTGAGTTCATCAATCGTTGTCCTAATTACTTAAATTACTTGGTTGTATTTTATGAGTCAGTGAGAACACTTTTCACTCCAGTGTTCGGTAATTGAAATTTATTACAGCAAACAAAGAACACCTTTGAAAATTCAATTCAAAAAAATTCTGTGACACTGCAGCACATCCTTACATTGACCTTTATGTGAGAAGAAAAAAAAATAAAAAATCCTTCCCTCTTGGATATAATTTAGAACATGGGGAAACAGAAGGCTGGGAGACAGAAGAGTGGTTAGGGAATCATTCACTCTCAACCTAATTACCCTTCCTTACAACATAAGACAGAGCATTAATATGCACTGGCACCCAAAATAGTAAAGCAGCAGATTAAATTAAAAACAATTAGTGACTTTCACTTTGTCACTGAGCTGGTATGCCTGTCTGGTCAGTGCTTTAGGCTCTATTAAGCTAGGCTTTCCACTGGTTATGAATCTGACAAATTCAAGTTTGAGTGTTGAATTGCCTTATCTCCTTGCGCATTCAGAGTGTATCAGTGTCTTAAGCATACAGGAAAATAAACGCAGTGAAAAGCCTAGAAATTCCCATCAACCTAATTAATAGGAGATGGGAGATATTCAAGCTATCAATTATATTCAGAATCTTCCTATTTACAAATAATTAATTATAAACAATAGCTGTAATTTAGGTAATGAAAGCCACCTGGCTAATGGCATTGGTATCATATGCTGCGACAGTACTTAGCATTTGGTGGATCTGCATGCAGAGAGTGTTGCATGGAGCGACTCTTCAGGGCATGAAACTGGCTAATTGAGGCATAGCACATATTTTTACTAATGGCGATGAAGCTATTTTGAGAAGGGAATGGCATGGATGAAATGATTCACTCTTACAAAGTGTATGGCAATATTGCTTGGTTTTAACACCTCATTCTATTGTTATCTATACCTCTATTGCTATAATTGTGAGCTAATGCCTTTCTAGCATAGTTAGTATTTATATCTCATCTAAGGACTCCATTCAAGACTGTCAGCAAGACTGCTGACAAATATATATTTAGCATTTACTTTCCTATAGATCAATATTTTATAAAGTGAAAAACAGCTGAATGTGGGTTAAACACTCTGTATATGCAAATGCTGCTAATTACACATGCTGACAGGCAAAATGCTAACATCTGTTTCCCAGCTAAGCCTACCATCATCAGCAGCAAAACAAATGTGTAGAAAAAAAACTTTATATCTTAATGTATTAATGTGATATATTTTGAGAGGAGATAGAAACAAACACAAATCTTAGTATCATGCAGCTTCAATCAAATACTTGCACAAGGAGTGCACGTGTTAACAGTTCAAATTAGTTTTACTTTTTCCTGCAAAAAAAACAATAAAATCTGCCTTATATAGCATATATGGTATTTAATGTTGTTGTAGAAATGTATTATTTTTTTGCATGTAAAGTGTGTCAAATCAGCAGTTTCACTATATTTTCAAGCTTTTTTACATAACTGAGGAAGGAATTACCAAAAGCTTAACTCAGAGTGTATTCAACTACATATACCGATAGAGAATCTCCCCCTCGTCTCTTTGCAGAGGGCCATACAAAACCTAAGAAGCCTGCAGGGGACTGTGCACAGAAATGGCTTTAGCAGAAGCACAACCGGGCATCTCACTGCCTACTATTATACTGATAGATGAAAAATATGACCCCTACCCAGGCCCCTTCACTTTATTACAATCGTAAAAATTTCTGTCTGCTGAGGTACCCTGAGATGTCAGAACTATTATATAATGGTTGCAAAAAGAGCAGAAAAGATCTCACAATCACTACCCTAATTGTGATTCTTCCTGAAAGCTTGGGATCTTCAAGACTCCCTCTGTGACGAAACTTGGTTCAACTATTATGGTGTGTTGCCATTGTTATAGTGTAATTACTGTCATTGCTGTTTCTGCAGACACTCATGGAAAATTGAAAATGAGGTCCATGTTATCTGTCAAGTGGTGAGCATCCACTGGTCTGGCAAAGAAACACATTACACTGACCAATTGCCTACTCCCCCAAGCGTGCCTGGGGAACTTGTACCATTCTGGACAATTTGTTTCATTCTTCTTTTGCAATTGATCCCAGTATGCAAAGAGAACCTGGGGCAAAAGACTCTACCATAGCTGCCCAGCTAAACTGTGCAACTCTCTGCTGAAGTTTTCCCTTTGTTTGTGTATTGCTCTTGAGGGTTGAAGGATGAAACTGATGCTATACCAAGTACAGGAAACAATACATTGGTCTTACTCACAATAGCTCATATTCCTGTATCAATAATTTGCATCTATTAATTATAATAATCTTATTCTGTGCAGCGATATACCAATACCCAGTTTTTAACCTTCAAGATAGTGTCCCTTAGAGTCACTATAAGCCACATCTTACTTGAGCAACGAGCTGCTTACCTCGGTGTTTTTAAACCAATGAGGCGAAAAAGGCTTTACAATCTATAGTGTGTGCTTGGACAACATCCCTACGATATGAGAAGGAAGTAAACATTCCTATGATTCCTAATCAAGTAATTGATTGCATCTATTATTCATGAACTCCTTAGCCTGACATCAAGTTGTAAACTCAGCACAGCTTCTCCTCTTTCTACATCTCTCCTCTCTGCTTACACTTCGTTCATCCCCTCATCCCTCCAATGCTCATCTAACTACATAAAGCTGTGGAATTAGTTTGCCAGCCTCTCAGTCTTCAGGGGTTGTACCCCTTAGCCCCACCTGCCAGTTTGTGTTTTGTTCAATATAGGCAGCCAGAAGTGTGAGGCCGCGCACTGGGGGCTGTCCGGGCTGCCCCCACAGGCTCTTCACTAGATCAGTCTCCGGGTAATGTCATTGCCACTTCCAGGCTATAAAATAGCTGTGGATTTCTACCTTCACAAGAACTACAAAAGTGCAACTCAGTTGCTTCTGCAGAGAAAACATTTGAAATCAGAGTTAAATCTAGAAACAATCAAACTGGCACATTTAACTGGGATCCCCCAAAGCTTATAAAAAGGCACGTGTTTAGCTTTTTGAAACCTTGATCCAGGTGAGTTTATGTAAATGTTTTTGAACTAAAAATAAAAAGTGTGAATTTTCAGGTGAGAAAGCAGGTTATAATAACAGTCAACAACAGTGGTTAGATAACTTGACAAAGGCTGATCCTTTTTCTAATTTGCAAAAGACTTTATTTGAACCTATCAAATAAAATATACCAAGATTCATAATCTTCTTATACTGACATGTGATTAGGGCATCTTGGTCATACGCAACTGTAACAGGCTAAGTCCTAAAAAGGTAAAAATGTTTAGGCGTGAACAAATAATAACTCTAAATGAATTTCCAAAATTTTAAAACTATGCTCTACACTGTAAAAGACATGCTAAAATAAAGAAATAATAAAATAGTAATATAATTTAAAAAAAACAATCATAATCTGTTAAATCTTTTGCTGAGTTCTTGAGCTATAAAAAGTTAAACTAAATGTATGAAGAGCCTGCTGGTTTAATGCATCATGTCTGTTACCAAATCCCTGGGTTTAACCAGCGTGTTAAAAACGAGAGATAAACACTACAGCCACAATAAATAATCAATGAGCAACTCCCTAAGCTTCGTCCTGAGCAGAGATATTACCATCAAAAACAAAGTGTCTGTAGCCAAGAAATCACCATATCAATGGCACATGCCACAACAACCCTGCCCCGCGCTTTCCTTCCAAAGATCATGCTAGATAAATCCCAAATAACAGAGAAATTAACAAATGCTTGACATTTGCTCAACATCCATTATTCTGACACTTCTTCAGAATTTCAAAAGGCTGAACGCATGCTTAATCAACATTCATATTCCCAGAGCGAGCCCCAGCACCATATTGCAGCCCGCCTCAGTGCTGATGAAAACGGCACATTAGGGCCCGATTCGAAAAACGTTCAGGGACTCTTCACCAGGGAGCTGTATGTATGTGTGTGTGTGTGTGTGTGAGAGAGAGTAGAAGAGAGAGAGAGAGAGGCATTGGTTGCATTAAGAGGGGAGGGATGCTTCACACTTTATTTTTTAAGCATTTTCCAAAACAGAGGCATCTGCCCCTCTTTGCACACCCTCCAACTTTCATGACTGTGAAAGCCATATGAGGTATGAGCTGAATGACATTTAAGGGGGGGGGGGGTCATTACATCCAAATTCATTCATAATATAGCAAAGAAGGAAACAGAGGACTCTCACATTCCCTCCCTCTTTTTCTCGCCCTCCTTACAGACTCTCCCTGGGGACAAAGGGTGGAAGGACTGGGGTCCCCTCTAGACCCGGGGGAAGCCAGGCAAGGCCTCAGAGAGCAGCCCATCATTTCCAATTCTAATACGTGGCAAGAGAAGGACCTGATGGGACTGATGTCACATTTTTCCCCACACCGGCCTGCGATGAGCCCTCCCACACCCCCTCCGTGCCTAGCCACGGTCCAGATCGTAGACAGGACACCACGGCTGGCTAAGAGGAGGGCAAGGAAGAAAGGGCAAGAATGGGGGTTGATATTTGCATGTCCCTCCATTGTGAGTGGGGGTAAAAAGTGACAGCACCGTGTCCAATTCTTTTCCCCCCAGAGCAGCTCGGGCCCGGCAAGAGAGGCCAGGCTGACAGATGACTCCCAACATCTGTGTTATGCAGCCGTTACAGATGAGGGACTCCACATCACAATCCCTCTCTTTCTATCTGTCTATAGGACCCTCCTGCTCTCCTCCCACCACCCAAACTCATAGCAAAACAGAAAGACTGACAGACGTTCCGTGGAAATTACCTTGAAATGGCCTATAACAATCATTTAGTCCAAAGTTGAAATTATCCTCCCTTTGACTCCCAATTAAAAGCAATGATTATAAAATGGTTTTGTACTCAATACAACATTCAGACACTTGAGGATAATGACCCTTCTTATTGATCTACATCATTGGAAATCAAATTGTTTTAATTCCATAAATAAATAAATAAATAAATAAATAAAGGTTTGGACAATATAATCAACATCTATATCAGGATATTAATAAAAATATTTTTCTGACATCAATAACAATATCGAAAATCACGTCAAATAATCGAATTGATGTTCAATATAATGATGTAATGCATAAATATGCTAACACCTGACAGGTCTTTGTAATACGCTGCAATAACTCCTTGTATTATTGGTTCTTAATTACAATTTGCTCGAAAACTTTCATGTACTCCGTAGAATTCTGTAAAATGATCACACAGTACCATTATATCGCTGCTTTATTATTTCACTTAAAGTCAGTAATAGATGTTACTGAATTATAGTCTGGCCCTAACTGCAGCTAAATACCATCACCATGCATTTCAATGTATTACTGAATTTTTTTACTCATAAATTGATTAGACTGATATTAGTATGACAAAGTTTGTGTAAAAATAGAAGAAAAATGTATATATTACAAAATTAACACTTCGCAAACAATACTAGTCCTCTGCCACAAAAATATGGCGCAAGTGCCTGAAAAAACTCACACCCTCCATCATGACACTGGTAGACAACACATGAATCTACAGTTCACTCAACATTGCTTGTATCATTTGGAAATCACCTGCTACGATGCAAAATCATTTGATATCCAGATACTGGTCTTTTCTAACTCTCTAGCTATTATAACCCAACCGGTCTTTTGCCCACCCCTTCAGTGCACGGCTGTCCACAACAAACCCCTTACCCCTCTCCAGCCCCCCACTGCCAGCACCAGCCTGGCCAATATTTACGCAGTGGCAGGGCTCCCACACAGTCCAAGGGGACAGGAGGGGTGTGGGGCGGGGGTGACTGACTGCCGTGCCTGAGCGCATGCTAAGAGATGATGGATGGCCTAGTCGATATGTTATGTCTTAAGAGCCTGATTTCCTGCCAGTCCAATCACTAACCCTCCAGAGCCCAGCTCAGCTGATTGGACAACCAGAATAATTTTGCAGGCTGTGAAAACACTGCTGCCATGCCTGTCTGTCAGGCCCAGTGACGAGACTCAGGGATTTTAAAGAGCAAGGGCCTCCCCAAGATTGGTTATGGTGAATGAAATAATAACAATAACCAGCAAGACTAAACAACAGAGCCAGTACCTCAGGGAGAGAGAATCGTGCAGAATTATTGGAATGAAAACGGTCCAATGTTTTTGTTTAATTATTACACCCACCAGTACCACTTTTCGAAAAATTGGCATTTGGACTGTTTGTTAAAGACACTTTGGATTAGGATACCAGAAATGAGCAAGGAAACACAGAATAAACATGAGAATGGCCCCCTAGTATTGGTACCTTAACATAAAGGATATTAGATGCTCTTTATACGCATGACATATTCTGTAAAATGCTGACAGTGAGAACAAAGGTTAGCTCAAGCTCTGCTGAGTCCCCTTTGGGGACCTGATACCTTCTTCTAGATTGGTGATTAGAGCACAATAGAAGTAGGAAGTTCCAGATACATGCGACTTTGTAAGTGACCTCTACGGGATCAGCCATGGTGTCCTGGTGGCCTTGGGGGATTACACATGTTACGTTCAATAAAGTGAGGGCCCTCAGTGTCAAGGAGAAAGGCAAACACAACCATTAACCTCTCTCTTCGATTTCTGGATGTGCAAACGCTGCATGGCAAAACACTGGCTAATGCTGTGGTGGAAACCTCTACGGAAACCTGTATGGAATTAATTAGTGATCATAACAAGAGGATAAAATGCCATTATAAATATTCAACTAAAAAAAAGTTATAGGTATAAAAGATTAAAAAAAAGAGACAGGAAGAAATTATGTTGGGGAAGTTGGGGAGTTGATGGATAGACAGATGATAAAGTCATCACTGAATTTACCTTAACCTGCTCTCATGTGTATGAATTATTTTCCTATTATCTAAACACATCATGTTTGCATATTCTGGACATCACCCACTAACTCACTGATAATGAATGTAAAAGATTCTCATGCAAAACAATTTGGTCTTTTCAATCTGTCACATATATACAAAAACCTACAAAGGCTATACACAATAGATGCACATGTAAAGAAAGCTCACAAAATAAATAGAGTTCAGTGTGTAACCACTTACTTTGGAAATCTTTCCTTGAGCATCTTCATACATTGGCGGGTGGGTCTTAGTTGTTCAGTCCACTTCACTATCTCTTTATATTCAGCTCGGGACAGCCTCATCTTCCTTTGATTAGCTGCTGTGTCTACCTGTACGAAGACGGAGAGACCATTTGAGAGTTAAACAACATCTCAGGTGGCTGACAGCTGTCAAAAACAGCTGCACCTGCTTTGCTAACCAAACTTAGCCTTATGTTATGGCTAAAGCAAAAAACTAAAAGCATATGACGTCATAAAACATGCTATCTCATTTTCATCGAATTGCTACATGACTATCTAATGCGACACATTACTAAATGTAGCCCTAGAATAATAAATAATATGTAAAAGGATTGTTTACCACTGATTCCTGCTGCCCGCATACAGTTCCCCAATAGCTGCTTCCCGCTAGGAAGTTGAAGAGGCGACTTTTGTGTGAGCAGCGCGTTGATTGGTAGATTCGTCCGCGTAGCTGAGTATACTAACGGGTGATTGGTTATTTGGCATCCCGGGGGCGGTGTCCAGCTAAGACGAGCTGTTCACTGAAACTCCGACACATCTCAGCATTCTCATCAGCTGCAAGCGATAAGCACAAAAGCAGGTACTAGAAATGAACAGATGTGCGCTCTCCTGTTACGCAAGTATTTTCTAGTTCAGCAGGACGAAAACAAAACAACAAGAGAAAACCTCTGAAATACATAAACTGTTCCGTCGGGGAAAATATTTGATGGAGAGGAGAGTGACGGAGAACTGGAGGCACAGAGAGAGGGAGCGCCTTTCCATGTAGTACAGTGTAATAAGTACAGCCACTCCACGGGTGGCTGTGTCACTGGTTCATCAATTTTAAAAACAGTTTGGTTCTGCGCTTGACATTTTTGCATAGGATCTAGACTGAAATTTAAAACAAACTGAATATTTAATAATTAAAAATCTGATATATGGTCCCTGGCAGTGCTGGAGGTAGGTGACATGACTTCAGTGGCTTGGCTTTTCTGTTTATACTGCTGCTTTTTTCATTTTAAATGTACAAGAAATTGAAAGACATGAAAAATCAAAACGGAGAGCCCCAGTTAAAACAAAGTATAATTACACTCATGACATATAGAAGTTTGCCAAGTTGCACTGCAGTAAGCATCACTGATGTATACATACTGTATTCTTTCACCTTTGCAGTGGTTGAATCAGTAGCGTAGATAGGAATTCTGCCCCCCCCCCAGAGAAAGTCGGTCTGGGCTTTCCTTAATTATTTTCTACGACCTGCAGGAATTTTTGTGGGCCATCATTAGCCGTCCGCCCCTGATCGATGAACACCTTTCACCTCACCAGTGAAGGTAGTGCTCTAAATGCCCCCGGCAGAAATATGTAAATGAGACTAAGGAAGATGATATACTGTACTGTACTGTACTGTGGTAGAAACAAGATTTACAGATTTGTAAAACATACAAGAATAATTTTGAATTTAAAGGATAAATGTTTACTCTGCCTGCAACACTTGATACTCAAAAAATGCTTGCATTTCAAAAGAAATAGCTATTTCATAGTTGCAAATGCAAACTGATATCTGAGAGAAAATGGTCAATAGCTGAATAATGATTCATTTTGTTTCTTTTTCCCCCTCTCAAGCACACGATTGTCTCTAGAGTGTTGATTTTAGATAACACTGAGATAAGACTAAAATCTTTAAGAGCTAATTTGTCAAATACATCCCTTGAGCTCAATATAATTTTACAGTGGCATTGTTGTTTAATTAGTCTCTGTACAATGCCAAACCTCTACCCTAATAGATTTTCTCTTTTACATCTCTCTTTACATACAGATGCAGCAAAGTCTCACAATCATTTGGACTGTGGAATTTTATGGTGAGTTTCACATTAATTTTCTGTTTGTTTTGTTGTTGTTGTTATTCCATGTACATGATATATTTTTTGTACAAAAAGCAATCCAGAAATCGTTCCATAATTTTTCAAAAAAAAAAAAAATCATCACCACAAATAATTATCCTTAAAATGTGCAAAAATCTCAATGCAAATTGGCATTACTGTCTGTGGGCCTCTATGATGATATCAGGTAATTCTATGGTAGAGTCTAACATTCTTTTGATAACAACATTGCTGGTTTCCTCCATTGTAGGTGAACAATGCATCGTTGAGCAGAAAGGCTCTATCTGACCTGTGGTGCATCAGGAAATAGAGCTCATTGTTGTTGGGCAGTGTAGTATGATGTCTGAGATGAGCTGAGGTCTCGGGCTATGTGTTCACCGGCACAGTCCCTGGGTCTGAAAGGGCTCAGCACTCTGTGGTGTCTACAAAAGGGAGCTGTGTAGTGGGATTGGTATGGTCAGATAAGATCTGGGCCTCTGAGGAAGTCTGGTCTGATTGCTACAAAGGGCTGAGGTCAGGGGCAGGGGGAGCAGTTTACTCATATAGGCAGCAGAGGATCGGGGGTTTGGTGGGGAGCCGCGTGTGTAATAGGTATAAAAGGATCAGTGTAATGTGATGGTATAAAAAGATAAAAATCAGAGAAGGGGTTGGAAGGCAGTGTACTGTAATGGCTCCAGAAGCTAGGGGATCAGAGATTTTGTTGTGTGAGTGTAGGTGTCTACTCATTTGTGTGTGTGTGTACTCCTCTGTTTGTGCACACACCCTTGCACTGAATCAGTTTGTGTCTGTGTGCATCTTTGATGGCTAGGAGAGCCACAGCGGGCTGTGATGGGAATTGAAGGAGAGAGCGAGGCGATGGAGGGGATACATGGAAAGGAAGCCAGGGTAAAACACCAGTGCTTTGGAGGCTGCATGTAAACAGGGCAATGGTACACACCGTGCCGTTAACCAGCTGTGAAGACTGCTCACAGTGGGAGATGAATTTACAAAGGATGTCTCCCTCTGATATCCAGGAGACGCTGCACTGATCTCTGCTCCGCTGTTCTTAGCACGCCATTGTAGTGCTAAGCACTGTGCCGCTAATGGCACTTATATACCTTAATGCCTGGAAAATATTTACATTTTGCTCGCAGCAGAGGGAAAGTGTTCGGCTGTGGAGGGGAGAAAATGTGTGTGTGCATGAGAAATTGTTTTTTATCGACAGCATCTTCAGTCGATGAATCTAAGATTTGAGAGCTTGTGTAATTTCCTTTACTCATTACACAGTTTAAGGAAACTACAAGCCCTCCCATGTCTTGCACATTAGTCCCTCTTTACCATGTCCAGTGATATTACTCACCTTACAAAGAGATCATTTTGTTACACAAGAGCGTCAGCATTACGGTCATAATGTTTCTTTTTTTTTCTACTTGTGAAGTCAGTGACTTCACTCCTCTGAGCCACAGAATTGCCCTCCACTCTTTAGGGAGTCTTGGATCTCAAGTCTAAAAATCACAGTTTAAACATGAGGCAAGCCATAACCAGGAAATGCCTGTAGTATTAGCAAGGTATCGGATTCATGCATTCCCCTCTGAACAGCATGACTGCTCCTGAAAATCCCACATCCATATTTTACATCACAGGAGACAAGACACATGTGTTTCACCCTAGCTTTCAAAGCTGTTTCTTCCATTTATTTTATTATCCTTTAATGAATTTAATTAGATGACATGTAATTAAATGCAACTGTGCTCACCCCCATAACATACACACACATGCGCATGCAGACACATATCCACACATTTGGCTGTAAATTGCTCAAAACAACATGCGACGTGAACAAATTTCCTGGATTAATAGGGGATTGATAATATTTTGGGATTGTATTTCACTCTAAACGGCTGCACGTGGAAACAAAGGCTGCAGCCCAGGCTCATTAATCATAGTCAACGAGTTGCCTGGGTGCAATTTGCATGACCAAGGTGGCTGCACATGCTGCCGTTCGGCCTAGGTTGCTGGATCTGCCTCGATTTGGCCAGACCGTTAACGCTGCGTCAATCAAGGATAACCCAATAACGGTGTGACAGAGGAAGAGGGGAAAAAAAACATTTTCTCCTCATTACCCAACACGCCTTCCCCTCCTTCCCTTACCCTGTCTGCCCAACTTCTTATTTTAGTTAGCACTAATTACACTGGCCTGATGAAAAATGAAACCATTCTGTTACATTTGTTATAGAATTTATCATAGAAACATAAAATCATGATTTTAAAAAAAGAATGATGTATTTTTTTAATATGTGAATATTTAAAGTTTATCAAGTTTCAACTATATAAATACACTTTTTAGGTATTTCAGTTTCATCCAAATGTAATAATATTTAATTGAGTGATACATAAAATTGAAATCTAGTCTTTTAGCCTTTTAGAAAATTTGGGGAAAATAATCACTTTTATCTATAAAGAAAACTTTTTTGGTTCATCTGTGTCTGTATTTTTTTGTCAGTCACAGTTTGGAGCCTCACTAAACCATTTTAACTGCAGATAATTGTGTTGAGGCGTGATGCAGTGAAGTTCAAAATGAAGCATAATTTCACAAAGCTGTAATCTCACCACTGGCTCCATACACAGAATTCTAATTATCTCATCATGAACTTTAAAAAAGAGGCAATGTTTTAATGGCTCTTTAACTCCATAAGAGGTGTCTGTGTCTTTGGGTGTGCACATACAAGCATGTGTGTAAGTGCATGAGATAGGAGTCAATGCTTGTGTGTGTTTTGTGGGTGCACGTGTGGTTTATGTGTGTCAGACACACATACACACACACACACACACACATCACCACCACACACAGACATGTGAATGCGGCTTGTGTCTGGTCTGGCCTCTCTACCTAGCTTTGCTGCCGAGGCTCATGCTGTGCTCTCCCCCCATCCCCTAATATCCTGGAGGCATTTTTCTCATTATCAAATATTGTTTGATGTCTTTGTTTCTTGATGATTAACCATGGTCACCAAACACTGGTCTGGATTGTTTAAAATTTAATTTTGGGGCTCTGAAGTACCTGCAGAGGGGCTGACTGGTGGGGACACCCGTATTTTATGTATGCTATCTTTCACGCTGAAATGCAAGAGGACACACATTGAAAAACACAATAAATCCTGGAGGAGAATCATTAGTGGAATACTAGTGGTTTTTATGACCATTGTTATTCAATGCTGTATTGAGATGCAGTAAATTATTCTGTTTATTATGGGTTTATGGATTCAGTCCCATTTTCAGAATAATTATGTTGTTCCTCATCCTGCTCTCTGTATACTTTTCTATGTATTTAAACACAAATGTAAATGCTACACATACACACTGTAAACATTTATTTGTCAACGGTAACAATATTTAGTTTTTCAAAATGATTCTTATTTGTGCATCTTTTCCATATAATTAGTGTTTTGACTGTACTGACCATGTTTATATTTTTGTGGTGATTTTAACACCATAAAGACAAACATCTTGCCTTAGGAACTCAAGATTTATGATGGAATCGGCATTGTAAGCAAACAAATAGGGAAACAACACTCTCCCCTAATGTCAACATGTCAAAACTATATTGAATACTTGAAATATCTGTGTATCTAAGGCTGAATAGCAGCCATTGTATCAGTCTAATGATATTATCCTCTGAAATTTGGAGTGAAAGAAAAATGGCAGAAATGAGCAGTACCATTGTCTGCCCCATTTTATTTAAACAAATTGCAAGAGCAGAGAGACACAGACTGAGGGGAAAAATGAGCAAGGGAGAGGGAGAGAGACAAAAAGAGAGAGAGAGGGCTCTGCAAATGAAAGGTTATGCGTCGTCCCATGTGTTTGTATTGTCAATAACTGGAGAAGGCTGTCAAGAAAGTGGGGAGATAAAGGTCAATAACTCAGGCAAATGTGTTTGTATTTGTACACTCCTGCTGATAGCATAGCAAACGTCAGGGCCCGTGTTTGACACCACACAACAATAACACAAATAGTGGGGCTAGCACTAGAATAGTCATTATTATTGTTAGTGCTGGAAATGAGAGGGAACCTCAGCACATGGCTGTGACAGCCGGCGCAGTGTCACTCAAACATCACTCCATAATGAAACACGCCGGAGATCAGAAAAGGCGATGATAAAGTGTAAACACAAAGAGATTATGCTGCTGGACGATTTTGATATTTGCCTTATTTTTTTTTTGTTGTCTCTGAATAAATATGATCGTTACCATGTTGCTGTGGATGCACTTGAGACACATGTAAATATTCAACTAATTAGGGCTGTTTTTTCACTTCAAAATAAAGGGTCTAAAATCTAATTTTATTATTTCTTAAGCTATGATTTTTCATTCAGTCCTGCTCACCAGGCATACATATTTTTAACAATAGACTAAAGTAAAATGTTGCAATGGTGAATGTTAGCCTTTTTTCCCAAAAAAATAATCAGTTAAAATTTTTCCACTTTCCTCAGACTAAACGGCAAGTAAATAAAAATTTGTAGGACTTATTTTTGCTACACAAGGTTAAGCTGTGATCTAAAAGCTTAATTTATTTTTCATGATTCCTATATGTGTTCAAGTGTTATTTTATTCTGGAGCCATTTAGTGTATCTCTCTGTGGCCTTGAGTGAAATAAATGTGCAATTAACAGACTTAACTAATTCATGAGGAACATTGTGAAACTAACGAAGGGCATAACTACTGTACAGACGCCGCTGTCATTGGTGAATATTGTTATTGTTCTGCTTTAATTGCTGGAGGAGGAGGAGGCAGCATGTTTTGAATATACATCCTCGGTTACCATAGCATAAAAGAAACACCGGCTCCCTCCTGACAGTTATATCTAACGTCAGAGGTATGTGGAGGTGTTAACTTCTCTGCTTTAACCAGTTAGCAAACAAATGACCCTTTTTAACATGAACGCAAAGAGAACAGATATAAGTAGCAATCCCTCAAGTAACAGTGTGAAATCCTCTGGCCATTCATCTTGATCTGTGGTCAAAGAAACGGTCCCTGTATTTTTGTGTCTCATTAACACACAGGCTTCCGTTTTTATACCACATACAATTTTGGCTATCTTAACTGTTGTCAGTATGGAATCAGCATTAAATTGTGTGCTTCTCTCTGTAGGATAATGCAATAATTAAATCTATAAATCATTTTAAGTAAATAAAGAATTACAGTTAATGCCAAAAATTGTATCCTCTCATTTTGTGCCTTAAGTATATTTAGGTGTTTACCTGAGAAGATTATTTTCTGTTGAACCATCAGCACACAAGCCTGCAAAATTTGCAAAAGTTGTCCTGTCGTTGTGAGCAGATGAAGCAAAATGTACTTTTAGTAAGTCAATAAATTCCATAGGGGAGAGCGGATCCCTCTCCCTCTGTCACCCTCTCCCCAGTCAGTTTGTTTGTTGGCTGTGGAGCCTCGTAGTGGTTTACATTACATATGATTATGGAAATCTGGAACTGTTCCTGTGCATTATGGGCCAACGCATTGTCAAGATCTTTTCTAAAGCAGTCAAGTAGCTATTTCTGAATTCTTTTATTATCTGAGAGTGCAACAAAGAAAGTCTTTTGTTCACTGTTTGCCGCACACACACTCTCAAGCATTCACACACATACACGCGCACTGTTGCCGTCCATGACTTACTACTGTCCCCTAGTGGCGCTCGACTCCATAGTCTCTCCTAACTCTCCATTTCCATCAACTTTCCACACTTCCATTCACCTGACTTCCCCCTGTCTTTGTCCCGCTCCCTCTCTGTGTGCCTTCTCTCTGCCTTATCATGCTCAAACATTTCAAGGGTTGATTTGTTTTATTGTATGGCAGAGAGCTCCAATTATGCATTGCTGTGTCCACAGTGGCTTTGCCTTCAATGGAGGGGGCTCAAACAGTGTCAACAAAAACAGGAACCCTGATGTTTTGTGGCTATTGTGAGGCCAAGGCTCATGTCAATAAGGAATTGTTTAGTCAGAGTGCCACACCGAAACTGCAGTGAGAATGTTATCGGACCTGTGGAAATAGGGTGTGTGCATAATAGTGCTAAAATGTAAGTATGATTGTTTGGACAAGCCCAACACAAATGCACACAGGGAACAGCCTTGGAGCCTTTTCACCTCTCTAAACTGCTTTTTTTAGCCAAGATACACAAAACTCTAATGCATCTGTCACTTTTTCATCCCATTCTATAATTACTCCTCCATTATTTATTCCTTCTTGAATATTTTTAGAAAGGTCAAAAGAGCACTCTCTTATGCTTGCCATCACTGAGCTGATCCTCCTTTCCCTCAGCTAATAGTATGCATTTTTATACTTTTTATTTTCCTTCCCTGATTACTGTTATTCTAGCTGTAATTGGTGTGATAACCTGGAACAGTGCTAATAAACAATAGGGTAAAAGGGTCACTCTCCAGTGGCAGATGCACGGAAACACACAGTCAAGTCACTCATGTCAAATGACCAATTATACAGGTTATGGAGGATGGCACCTCTGTCTCCAGTGCCCCGTCCCTCCTGGGAGAGCTCTCCAATGAGAGGGCTATCACTCAAATCCAAACCACATTCATTCATTAGCCTGTTAAGATGGACATCAATTATTCATTAAGAAGGTGGCCAGTGGATTATTTCTGTCAGCACAAGGCTTATTGTATCAAAGGTTGATTATGGCTTGGTCGATTTAGCATGCACTATTGTCTGTGTGATCAATAAAAAAAACATAATGAAATTTTGAATGAATAAAAAATGTGAATTTAAAATTTTACTTTACTGAAAAATACTTTTCAGTACTAGTTTTTCAATACTAGTTCTGACGTTTTACACTTACAGGTGAGCATGATGATTTTAATAATGTTTGAAGTGCACAGCAGCATTGACTCAATGAGAGGGCTTTGATCTAACTTTGGGCATCATTTTCCAATTGCTCAGCATAATTCAGCCAATTTAAACTTAATTTACTGTATGATATGACATGGTGTCTTCTTGATTTATGGATAAAACATGCTCATCACCTTTGCTTTATTCCTCCTGTCCCTCACTAACAATCCCGTGCTCACCTCCTTTCTTTTTTACATGGCTTCATCCCCAAAAATTCACACTCACACCACTCTATAAAATCTTTTTATTGGAATGTTAAAAAGTCCTGCGGGGATTTTTTTTTTTTTTTTTTTTTTAAGAGAAAGTCTGTGAGAGCTCTGCGAGCGGGGACCTAGTAAACTAATCGTGTTAAACTGGAGGACTGACAAAGCCTGAGAATGCTAGTGTGGACTAGTGCAGGTCAATGTTTTCTATGTGCAAATTCCACCATGAACTTAAAGTGTTAATTACATCATGCATAACATATTTTAAAAAGTACTGAAGATTTTTTATATTGAAGCTGAGTAGTGTTGTTAATTTCTCTTATTAATGGGTATTCTCGTTAATGCGTTGTCTATGATTAATACATGAGGGTGACTTTTTTCCTGAAACATCATTTTTAAAATGAAGAGTATTATTATTTTTATAATTACCTATCACAGAAATGCCTGCACATTAACCTACTTTTTCCTGCCTTTGACCAAAAGGATACTTTTAGAAAACATGACCACGCAAAGTGCCATTTAAGCAAACAGGTTTTGAGTGAGGCAATGTTTTAGCAAATACAGATGGATTGTTTGGGAGATTAGGGTCCTATTACAACACATCGCAGTGCACTTAAGTTTCATGTGTGCGGGGCTTTTCAATGACAAATTTGACCTCCGACTTCAGAAAAGTTGTTCCAAGCAGCAGATAGCATTCAGCGGAGCAGATATGGTATGTAAATATACAACATATAAACGATTCTTTGCTTTATCAAATAACATTTTGAAACACTTTTTAATTTGTTTTACCTCATTTGACATTTTCATTGTGCGCCATTTTGTGTAAATGTGTGTGTGTGTGTGTGTGTGTGAATGTGTATCTACGGAATAAACATTATATATCTTATATACCCTACTTATATTCTTATGAGTAGGGTTTTTATATAGAAATTCTATTTACATTGCCTTTTATTCTAGTGGAAGTCCACACATAATGTTGTATACAGGCTTGAATTGTACAATATGTGGACATGGTTACACATACACACACACACACACACACACACACACACACACACACACACACAAACACATACACACACAAACAGCAGTAAAAACTTGATGCGGTCAGAAAACTAGATCATTCCTTTCGGTGTATTTTGCACCAACCTTTCCTCCCTTCACCAACCCCTGCAAGTGTTAAAACAATATCCAAGTGTCATGTTGTCACACAATGTCACCACTTCATAGGTAAGTAAAATTAATTCCCCCCCAAAAAATCATGGGTGTGTCGCTGTTTTTCAGAGTCGTAATAGCAGGATAAACATTGTGACGAGGTGATAGAGCACAGACCTTGGACTTGGCCCTCAGCTTTGAGCCACAGCAGGCACTTACACATGATGCAATGACAGGTCTTTGAGATGGTGGGGAAATGAATTCTTGCTCAGTGTAAAGAAACTATTCATAACAGCTTTGCTTGAGAAAACATTAAGAATTTTTCGTATGGATCAAAGTGGCCATCTGGTTAAATTCACATAGGCTATACCTTATTCATGCACCTCCTTTACTACTCTCAGTGGATTAGCTTAATTTTTCTGTCTTCCTTTTTCCTCCAGGTTTGTGCAGCACTTGGAGAGTGAGACTCTCTCAAGAATGTGTCTAATTTAGTGGCTAAGAGGCAGATTTATACCTGTGCTAGTTATGGAGAAGGTTGCTCCCTTGAGAAGCCCAATGACTGTTTACGGGCGGCCCGACAATGCCTTAGCAGATGATGAAGCACCTGCCAGAGTTCTCCCACGTCTGTTCCATCCCTTTCTGTCTGTCTGCGCGCCTCCCTTCTCCTTGCTTTCTTTCTTCTTTCACTCTTCCTTCCTTCACCCTTTCTCAGCCTTCTCCCCTTCCTCCCTCCTTCCTGTCTCCTGCCTATTCTCTCTCGCTTTGTTTCTCTTCTCAGCAGAGCCACATCTCCTTCAGTTACCATGGAGTTGTGCATTTTACAACCATTCCCACTGCTCTCCCCACAGTGAACCCATCTACTTACTGTGTCTACCACAGAGAATAAGAGAGTTTTTGTCTCCATGTCCCTCTACCATACGTCCCCCTTCACACACATACTGGATAGACAAATAGACAGCAAAGCACACACACACACACACCGGCGAACAGAACTGTGGTCAGGTTTTGTTTATGACAGGGAAAGGCAATATCGAGATTGTTTCAGAGTAGTGTCATCACGTGAAATGTATCGCTGTCAGCAGTATGTTTTATATGTCTGGGCCCTTGGCTGAAGCCATTTTGGGAAACAGAAAATATCATATCGTATGACCTCCTCTGGTATAAAAGTAAACTATCAGCTGTAAATCCAAAACACAACTACAGTAGTGTGTGTGAAGAGGAAGGGAAGTGAGTTCTATGTGGCATAAGGCTCACTAGTGAAATAAAAATCTGCTGTTTCTTGCATTAAATTTTAATGAAGATGTTGCAAATTTAATTTTTTGAAACATTTTTATTGATATGTTGATGTATATGAAACTACTGTACACTAGTAATACTAGTACTAAGTATTATACATTTCTCAGAGTGAAAGATTTTTGTAAGAGGTCTGTTTCTGATATGCGTGCAATGATGTAGTTTTCTCTTTCAAAATTGCTGGCTGAATGTAAAAACATGGTACTCGTCCTTGCATCTGGACTCAAGCTGAATAGCTGAGAATGGGGGAAAATTGTGACTATGCGTTTTATTCTTCTAACTGTAATTTCAGCCAATTTACCGATATTGTATACAAAAGAAGACTATTTTACCAAAGTTACTGAGAAAAAAAAGGGCGCCTAGAAAACGTAACCTTTGAAACTTTTTGAAAGGGTTATTTGAAACTTCTTACAAGAAGACACAAGAGAAATATCTTTATTTCCCAAAACTGGAAATAAAAAGAGTAAATACAAATACCCTGCCACTTCCTTTATTTCAGATTTCAAAAGGTTTAATATTATGTATTTTCCCAATTGGAAGCACATCTAATTTTGGTTGCCTAAAAATGTATATTTCCTGCAATAAAACACTATTAAATGATTTAAAAATCTCCAAGCACATTATTTGTCACTCCTTATGTCATTTGAGTATTAAATCATCAGAGCGTTGACCAGTTCTTGGTCACAGTGCTGTAATTCCAGCTCTTCTTTCTCTTAAATATCCAGTCTGCTTTGTACTCAATGGGCTGTAACTCGTTAATGTATGTGGTATAATTTTGCACCTGTAATTAAGTGTCAGTTTATAAACACACAAACGCTAATAATACCCAGAGCTTTTCTGGGCGAGCCCAGTGGTGGCAAAAGCCCATCCATCAATGTCCCTAATGAGGCTCCATATAGACAAGTCAGCGGAGGCTTCCTGGGCTGTTCAGTCGTATTTTTCATGCTCACTATGATAACCACCCAAATCCCCAGTAAGATGATATCAGTCAAGATAGGGAAGATGTTAATGTGTGTGTGTGTGTGTGTGTGTGTGTGTGTGTGTGTGTGTGTGTGTGTGTGTGTGTGTGTGTGTGTGTGTGTGTGTGTGTTCGTGAGCCTGCATACTTACAGCATGTGTGTGTATGTGTGTGTATCAAAGGTCCCATTCAAAGTTCCCATTAACCTCACTGTCATTTTAGTGTTGGTGACGTTAATCAAAACCAACATCATTAAGTATGAGGTCGTTAATATGGCTACTGTTTTCAATGTCGCCATTAATAATATAATGCAGAGAGGCCAACTTGAGGAGCTAATGAGGTGTCACAGGTCATTTAGACCAATCAGAAGCCACCACAGGACATTAGCCAAACAAAGGACTTGGCTCTGCAGCAGTGTGCTACTGGGACAACTCAGCATGTAACGGAGAACATAGTTAAAGCAACAATAACATACATATTAAGCTAGGACGAGCTGATACCAGAACAAGGAGGTCCTACTCTTCTTTATATAGAGATCTTGTTTATTTATGGTCTCAGCAAAGCCAACATTCTTCACTGAAGTTCATATGCAGCTTATGAGTGATAATCCTCTTCCTGTTTATTTGAATTATAGATCTCTCTCTCTCTCTCTCTCTCTCTCTATCTTTCTCTCTCTCTCTCTCTCTCTCTCTCTGTCTCTGTCTCTGTCTCTGTCTTAGGCCACAGAAGGAAAACAGCACAGAATGTGGTAGACGTTTTTAGCTGACAGATAGATCTACAGTTTCAGAAGCTGAGGCCCTTGCACCGTGGGACAGATTGCATGAGACAAAGTTTGAACTGGGCCCCGATCCTGC